>NC_079228.1:41680710-41738210 GCF_029633865.1 Lampris incognitus | reverse complement strand
TTAGTGCATGCCTGCATGTGTACATTGCTTGCGTGAATGTGCACATACATGTAAGTCCGTGTTTGTCTCATTGGGTCTATCCATCCATCTCTGCCAACCTCTACTGCTGGGACGTCAGAGGACGGGGTCACAGAGGACAGAGTGTGAGTGACAGACGGCTGAGACAAGTTGATGAAGATGGTAATGATGATGACTGGTAAAGAGAGGGGTGGTAGGTGGTTTGAGTGTGAGTGTGAGTGTGTGTGTGTGTGGGGGGGGGGGGACACAGGACCAAAGTGAGACATTTGAAGTGACATTCTCCCAGCCAGACAGCGCGCATTTGGGCTGTAGGTGTGATGCCGCACACTGTCTCACTGTTTTCTTTACCAAACACACACACTAATCCACACTTTCTGTCTTTCTACAGGTTTTCTCTCAGCACACACACACACACACACACACACACACACACACACACACACACACACACACACACACACTTTTTGATTTTGCTATACTTTATTGACCCCCATAGGGAAGTTATGCTCTGCATTTAACCCATCCTAGCTGTGTAGCTAGCAGCAGTGGGCAGCCGCCCTGCAGCACCGGGGATCAACTCCAGTTCATCTTGCCATGCCTCGGTCAGGGGCAGACAGGAGTATTATCCTAACATGCATGTCTTTTTTTTTTTTAATTTATTTCTGATTTTTCCCTTTTTTCTCCCAATTTAGTGGCCAATCGATCCCTATTTTAATTCAAACACCCACCCTCGTACTGCATGCGTTCGCCAACTGCATCTCTCCGGCCGGCAGTCTCGAAGGAAAGCGCCTCCCCACTTTCGTGACAAGGCGAATCCAAGCCGAACCACTGCTTTTCCGACACACACAGAGACGCATTCACATGACGAACACAAGCCGACTCCGCCCCCCTCCCGAAGACAGCGTTGCCAATGATTGCTGCTTCATCGAGTCCGGCCATAGTCGGATCTGACGAGACCGGGGCGCGAACCCCCAGTCCCCAGTGGGCAACTGCATCGACACCAAGCCGATGCTTAGACCGCTACGCCACCGCGGACTTATGCATGTCTTTTTGATGGTGGGGGAAACCGGAGCATCCGGAGGAAACCCACCGCAGACACGGTGAGAGCATGCAAACTGCACACAGAGGGCGGCCTGGGATGACCCCCAAGGTTGGACAACCCCGGGGTTCGAACCCAGGACCTCCTTGCTGTGAGGCGACAGTGCTACCCACTGCGCCACCGTGCCGCCATACATAGCACACATAGTAGGTCCATGTCTGAACAAAGCAGACATTTGAGCTCGGATGGACGGTACCGTCATCTCGTGACACTTCATGTTAATAATCAGATGGGAAACAGGTGGCAACCATCTTGCACAGACAACAAACGACTTTTCTAACTGGACACACCGGACAGGTAACCTCACGTATCCTTTTTAATGGTCGTCAGTGTGATATTCATTTTCTTCAAAGACAGAAATACACAGTTCCATTCAATGGGGTGTGTGTTCTGTGTACCTGAAGAACACAAAATAAACACACACCTGGGCCAAACAAATGCCAAAATAAAAAGTAAAAATCCAGACACTTGTCAACTCACCCCAAGCGTTTCTTGTGTGTCAGAAATGTACTCACAGATGGCCATGTGTTGGCCGTGGTTGTGGCCTGTAAATTCAACGCTTACCTTCTTCTTCTTCTTCTTTCAGCTTGTTCCCTCTTTCTCAGGGGTCGCCACAGCGGATTTGATCGTTTCCATCGGTACCCTGTGAGGGCACAGCACCAATGTGATTCAACCGATGAATTTAACCCTTACCCTTGTGAATAAAGTCTGAATCCATCAAACTGGTTTAAAATGGGGCTTAACAGCACAGCACGCGAATGGGGAACAGGATCATGACGTCAGCGGAAGTGAGCAACGCAAGGCATTGTGGTATTTTAGGACACGGAAGCTACGGTGGAGACCGAGTAGCAGTAGTAGTGGAGGTAGACACTACGGGGTTTATATCTTGTCCAACTTAAAAACATGGTGGAATGGTGAACGCTTGCTAATGGAGTGCGATTTTTCAGCTTCCCAACTTGGAGCAAAACAACGGAACTCAGGTCCCCGAGTTAACAAAGAGGTGTCCCATGGCAGAGGTAGCCGCTGTCGCACAAACAAACAACTTCAGCAAGAGTGTGACTCACACAATGACAATCGGGGGGGTCGACTTTATCTCCAGGGCGTAAAGGGAACCCAATACAGCGCAGGCCTGTGAGTCAGTAAACTAAAGTCTTACAATCCTTAACTTCTTGCTTGTTTAATGTAATACCTGCAGTCTGTAGACGATGATAGTTCAAATCCCTTACACCAGCTCATGGGGCGCGTATCACAAAACTTTTGTAGTCAGGGTTCATCAACAAAATACTCCTGAGCAAAACTGCCAGCAAATCAGACCCACACAGACACACACAACAACAGCAAATCCTTTAAACACAGACCCATACAATGTCGTACCAGAACCAAAGACACAATCAACACGCCAAAAAGGTAAAAAAGGACAGATGTGTTACAACCATACAGCATCGAGGCCTGTGCCTGACTAACTCCAGCTTCCATTAATTGTCAAGCGAACTTTTAAAGTGCTGCAAAGATATGCGAATTAGGCGTGCTTCCACCAACTGGTCAGAAGTTGGCGGTATAGGCTACGTTAAGCATGGCTGGAATAAACAGAGTAGAAGAAGTAGAGGTTGAAAACAGAAACAAAACCAGTCGTCTTGGCCATCTACGAGAGAAAATGGAGAGAGGTCTTCAACAATTTGTTTCAATTAGGAAAGTTGTATTCGTTCTTTCATGTCAGCTATTACTGGCCCTGTTTCATGCTGTCCGAAGATGAAGACAAAGAAAATGACATTATGGAAATATCCTGGAAGACGCTGACAGCGGAAGTAGCCCATCAGTCATGCAAGTTAAATGTTCACTACGTCAGAACTTCTTCAGCAAAGGTCTTTCCATATTCAGTTTAGCGCGTTAACTCTTTTTTCAAAAAGGGCAAAAGCCACCTCAAGCGAGCGTAAAAACCATTTTGCGAAAATGAGGGAGATTTTTTTTGAATTTGCTTTTCCATAAAACTTTTCTTATGTGGTATATACTTCCAAATGTACATAAAAATACAACATGGAAACAAGGCTATTGTCTCTTTTGTAACTCACCTCTTTGCCAGTAGGTCCTGCCTGCTGAATGTCCTTCTGACTTCCTCCTGCCTGCTAACTGTCACGCAGACCTCCCCCTGCTTCCTTAATACAACAACACATGAAT
Source organism: Lampris incognitus (assembly GCF_029633865.1). Lineage (NCBI taxonomy): Eukaryota > Metazoa > Chordata > Actinopteri > Lampriformes > Lampridae > Lampris > Lampris incognitus. The sequence goes on along the minus strand of NC_079228.1, from coordinate 41,734,918 downwards.
GTTAAACTCACCATCACCCATACTATCCTGCTCACTATCAAGCCTGCATGACAACCACAGAAAATACAGGCTGCATTATCATCTCCAAGTCCCAATTCTTACAAGTTTCAATTTACTCTTTTTTTAGTACCATTAAGGCTGTCTATCTCCTCCCCTCGTGCTTATGTGGATGATGTGAATGAAATCTAATCTGAGTTCAATAAAATATTCTAACACAATTACTCAGCCTTCAGCACACATGAATTCTAATATTGTTCAATTACCCAACCAGGTAAAACTACTGCAATCCTGAGTGAAAACAAAGGGGTGTCTGTTAAAAAAGCTAATATCAAAAAGACAAAAGACTAACTAAACCAGCCACACAAAAACTATTAAAACTATATAATAAACCCTACATTCATGTCAAAACCTATCAACAACTAATCCTCCATTGTCTCACCACTCGTGACTTGGCGATGAAATGCCAAGCCGTAGGCACAGCTAGCTAGCTAGCTAGTCAGCTAATGTTAGGCAAGGCAAACGTTAGCTTGAGCTAGTTAACGTTAGTTAGCTAAACTAACTTTTCTAATTAACTTTAATGGACAGCGATAAAATAAAAGCACTTGTAATTTAAATTTCTGAAGCGGAACCTGAGGCAAAAGTTGGAAACTAGCTAACGCTAGTGTTAGCCTGCAGAAACCTGACACGATCTAATTCAAATTCTGAAGGTATGACGGTAAACTGAATTAAACTAGTGAGATAGCTAGCGACTTACGTTATTTTCTACTTTATTTATATATTTCTTTTTTATCTACTTACATTAGCTTTTATTTTTTTAGCTACTTACATTAACCAGCGTCTCCACTGGCTTGTGCGACGCGACGAGCAGACTTCTGTGACGCGATGACGCGATGACGCAATGACGCAATGACGACAGGCAGACGAGACGTTCAGCTGACGTCAAGGTCAACAAATGACCGCTACCTCACGGTCTGTCCCGCTGCCTAGCAACGCGGGGATCTTCGGTTCGAATCCCCGTGTTGCCTCCGGCTTGGTCGGGCGTACAGACACATTGGCCGGGTCCGCGGGAGGGAAGCCGGATGTGGGTGTGTGTCCTGGTCGCTGCACTAGCGCCTCCTCTGGTCGGTCGGGGCGCCTGTTCAGGGGGGAATAGCGTGATCCTCCACGTGCTACGTCCCCCCTGGTGAAACTCCTCACTGTCAGGTGAAAAGAAGCGGCTGGCGACTCCACATGTATGGGAGGAGGCGCGTGGTAGTCTGCAGCCCTCCCCGGATCAGCAGAGAGGGGTGGAGCAGCACCCGATGGAGGCGCACGGTGTTCATGGTAAACCATCAACAAAGGCAACATAAACGATATTTGCCTGTATTTCATTACAATATCGCATACAATCATATAGTAAAACCTGTTCTGCATGTAAATTAATGTGAAAATATGTCGACAATGTTATTAAGTAGCTGGTTATAGTAAACAATGTCTGGAAGTTATCTTCTCTGCAAACAAGTTATTCCTCTGTTTAGTTTATATGTGCAAGGGGATATATATATATATATATATATATATATATATATATATATATATATATATATATATAAAGTGATGCAGTGACGGCCCTGAAAAAAGTTGAGTTTTAGAGTGGGGGGGGGCTGGGGGTTGGTGCGTGATCACATACCTTCGTGCAAACGACGGCTTTCTGGTCATTAACGGGGAAAATGTGCAGGTCCTAGGCCGTCCAAACTGAAGGGGCGCCTCAAGAAACGCTGCCTAACCCGCTGCCTACCTACCTACCCACCTAACTTTGCTCGAGTCCTGCCTCCTCCGCTCTACCTGACTTTGTTTGAGGGCGGGCCGAACTAACCCCTAGGCCTAGGCAGGCAGTATGAAACTGTGCTACATAGTGACGTCGGTAAGTCACGGGAGAAAACGCCGGACTACAAACGAGGCGTTTCGGGCCGTGTTCCCTGTGGGGGAGAATAGCGCCCTCTGGCGTGCACTGTGGTCTTCGTGACTGCAGACGTTTTACATGCACCTCCCAGCTATATGACACACTGACGTAGAGAGAAACCCCCAGAAGCCATGATATGGGCTGTTTAATGATAACTAAAAACATTTTTATCATTTATCATTTACAATTTATCATTTATTAATAATCGTTTATAATTATTTACCACTCAATTAATCTTTTCCTTTATTTTCCTCTTTATTATTATTTTATTATTTCCCCGGTGGTGATCAATAAAGTTTATCTTATCTTATCTTATCTTATCTTCCATCCATCCATTATCCAAACCGCTTATCCTGCTCTCAGGGTCGCGGGATGGGGGAGCCTATCCCAGCAGTCATCGGGCGGCAGGCGAGGAGACCCCCCTGGACAGACCGCCGGGCCATAACAGGGGCCGTCTCTGCGGTGACGGTTGAGTCGTTTCCTAAACTAACCACCAGAGGGCACTGCAGCAACCAGCATGACTTTCTCCTGCGTACTGTAGATATTTCTGTGCTGGAAATAAAGGAAAGGTACTCGGAGTACCAGCGACATGGTTAGAACGTTTTATGCACGCACGCACGCGCGCACACACACACACACAGGGGGAGGTGGTACCCCATTCGGATGGTGTTACAGCTTGGTTGTCAGGGAAACGGAGGAGGCTGAAGACAAACGAGGTGGTGCAGAACAGAAGAAAACTGCTTATGTTTCTGGGATAGATAGATAGACAGATGGATAGACAGACAGACAGACAGACAGACAGACAGACAGACAGACAGACAGACAGATAGACAGATAGATAGATAGATAGATAGATAGATAGATAGATAGATAGATAGATAGATAGATAGATAGATAGATAGATAGATAGATAGACAGACAGACAGACAGACAGACAGACAGACAGATAGATAGATGGATAGATAGACGGATAGACAGACGGACGGACAGACAGACAGACAGACAGACAGACAGACAGACAGACAGACAGATAGATAGATAGATAGATAGATAGATAGATAGATAGATAGATAGATAGATAGATAGATAGATAGATAGATAGATAGGCTACTGAAAGGAGAGGAAGAGGTGTGGTTATACGTATTTCTGTTTCTGTGTGTGTGCGTGCGAAAGAGAGAGCGAGAGAGAGAGGGAGGGAGAGAAAGAAAGAAAGATGGAGAAAGAGAGAGGGAGATGAAAGATGTTGAGAGAGGGAGGGAGAGAGAAAGATGGAGAGAGAGTAAGAGAGCAAGAGAGAGAGGGAGGGAGGGAGAAAGATGTGGATTGGAAAGATACCTTTCCAATATTAAAAATGTTATATTTGATACCTTTCCAGTGTTAAAATGTTATATTTGATACCCCTCCAATATCAAAATGTTATATTTGATACCTTTCAAATATTAAAAAATGTTATATTTGATACCCCTCCAATATTAAAAATGTTATATTTGATACCTTTTCAGTGTTAAAAATGTTATATTTGATACCCCTCCAATATTAAAAATGTTATATTTGATACCTTTCCAGTGTTAAAATGTTATATTTGATACCCCTCCAATATTAAAAATGTTATATTTGATACCTTTCCAATGTTAAAATGTTATATTTGATACCTTTCCAATGTTAAAATGTTATATTTGATACCTTTCGAATATTAAAAATGTTATATTTGATACCTTTCCAATGTTAAAATGTTATATTTGATACCCCTCCAATATTAAAAATGTTATATTTGATACCTTTCCTATGTTAAAATGTTATATTTGATACCTTTCCAGTGTTAAAATGTTATATTTGATATTTTTCCGATGTTAAAAATGTTATATTTGATACCTTTCTAGTGTTAAAATGTTATATTTGATACCTTTCCAATGTTAAAATGTTATATTCGATACCTTTCCAATGTTAAAAATGTTATCTTTGATTCCCCTGGTGTTTTCATAATGACCGCCATTCAGTGTATTGGCGGTCTGTGCTTGCTAATCTAAAGGCTAGTTTTCACTGCCACTGGCGGGCTCCATCGTTCCTGTCAAGTAGAGGAGAACCGGCTCGAAAGTAACGCGGCGGTTTTCTCCGGGCCCGTGCAAGTCTCGCGTGCCTTACTGCGTCAGCACGTACAGCAAGGCAAGGCAAGGCCACTTTATTTGTACTGCACAGTTCAGCATCAAGGCTATTCAAAGTGCTTTACATAAAACATAAAAGGCATTAAGAAAAGCAACACAAGGCATAAGACATTTAAAAACAAATAAAAACAGTAAAAGTTACAGTGCAGTGTAAGATGATAATCAAAAACTTCACATTTTATTTAATTGTAGGCAGCAGCAAACACGAAAGTCTCCGTTCTTCAAGTAAAAGAACTGGGAGTTGCAGCAGACCTGCAGTTTCCTGGACGTTTGTTACAGATACATGGTGCATACAAATAATTTGCATAATTATGGTAACATATTTTGTTGTTTTCCATATTCTGAACTAGTGGGAGCATATAGATGTTAAACAGAAGCGACCCCAGATTGGAGCCTTGGGGAACTCCACGGGTCATTTTTGTATGCTCAGATTTGTAATTGCCCTATGGACACGAAGTAGTCCTTGTCCTTTAAGTGGGATTCAAACCAGTTTAGTGCTGCGCCAGAAAGTCCCACCCAGTTTTCCAATCAGTCTAGTAATATGTTGTAGTCCAGTGTTTCTCAACCCAGTCCTCAAGCACCTCCTATCCTGCAGATTTTCTTTGCAACCCTGAATGGGTACCTGTTTGTAGTAGTTCAGCAGTGAATGTCAGAGTTTGCACACCTTGCATAATTACGTGCTGTGAGATGATTGGTTGAGTAAGTAAAAGCAGAGCTACCTATGCAGGGTTACAATGAAAATCTGCAGGATAGGGGGTCCTTGAGGACTGGGTTGAGAAACACTGTTGTAATCGACTGTGTCAAATGTAGTACTGAGATCTAATAATACCAGGACTGACATTCTGCCACTGTGGTTAAGCAGATGTCCTTAAAGACCTTAACAAGAGCAGCCTCAATGCTGTGGTGTGGTCGAAATCCTGACTGGAAGACATCAAAATTGTTGTTTAGTGCCAAAATTTTGTTCAGCTGCTGGAAAACAGTTTTTTTTAAAAATGATTTTACTTTTCAATTATTTTACTTAAAAATATGAGGTTTGATGTGGACCTATAATTGTTCATTAGTGAAGTGTCTAGCATGCAACACTTACCAGGACCGTGAAAAATAACGTGGACACGTCATACTCTTCAATCCTGATAAGTAAATTCAAGCAGTAAATTCTTTGAATGACAAGTTGTGTTTATTGTTTCATGTATCGTATTCAACATTATTTGACAGATTTAGTACTTTTACACATCCTGAAGTTTGCCATGGCAGAGTTTTTTAGTATGAAAGCAAGTCAGGTTTAACTATCAGGGGTCATCTCTTCAACAACTAGCGTTTCTTTTGTTTCGCCGCAAGGGCACTGTCACACATGCGCGAAATTAACACTGGCGAATGTTTGCCTCCCATTCACTTCTGGCCCACTGTGCCAATATTGGCACAGTGAGCCAGTGGTTAGTGCTGTCACCTCACAGCAAGAAGGTCCTGGGTTCGAACCCCGGGGTTGTCCAACCTTGGGGGGGGGATCGTCATCCCAGATGGTCCTCTGTGTGGAGTTTGCATGTTCTCCCTGTGTCTGTGGTGGGTTTTCTCCGGGTGCTCCAGTTTCCCCCACCATCAAAAAGACGTGTAATGTTACTCCTGTCTGTGCCCCTGACCGAGGCAGGGCAAGACGAACTGGAGTTGGTCCCCGGGTGCTGCACGGCGGCTGCCCACTGCTCCTAGCGACACAGCTAGCGTGGGCTAAATGCAGAGAAGAATTTCCCCACGGGGATCAATAAAGTATATGAAAACAAAATAAAAAAAACAACATTCTGTCAACACTGTTAACTGCTCATGCATCATTGGTTGTTAGGCCCAGTGTTCTAAAAATGAAATGTGATCATTTTCTTGAGATAAAGAACACATGTTTGCAATTACATATTAACAAGGATATTGTCAAACATCCATCCATCCATTATCCGAATTGTCAAACATCCATTATCCGAACCGCTTATCCTGCTTTCAGGGTCGCGGGAATGCTGGGGCCTATCCCAGCAGTCATTGGGCCATTCCCAGCAGTCATCCGGCCCACATACCGCGCTGAATGATGGCACTTGGGTGGTCCGCTCCAGTTTGCCAGATCTGGGCCAGAACCAAGCCATAGCAATGCCGCATGTGCCACATATTTGCCAAAGGTGGCCATATTTGTTTTGTGATAGTTGGGCCATATTCACCATTTACCACACGGGCCACTTCAGGGTCACATCCAGATTACATGTTGCCATGAGCACCGCATCTTTGCCAAAAAAGGCCTGTTTGATTTGGCATAGTTGGGCCATATTTGCTATTATACATGTGGGCCACTTCAGGCTCACATCCATTTTGTCAGGGCCAGCCATCAGTGCCGCATCATTGCCTTAAGTGGCCCACATCCGGATGCTATCTGGGAACCACTGGATTCTCTTCTCCGTGGGCTCCTAATGCTAATGAGCACAGCCAAGCCAACCACACCAGTGTTACCACAAAATCAGCCAACGGTGAAAAGTGTGACCTGCATGTGAACGCCTTCTGCAGGTTCAGGATCATGTTCAGGAACAGCAACTTTAACAAACAGGTCCTCTAAAGGCCCAATTTGTGATTTATGTAAAATGGAGGTACATTGAGTTAGGATTGAATTGAAACTATGGGTGTGTTTGACTCCAATCTTTACAACCATTGGTGATGTGAGCAAATCTTTTACAGCATCAGGCAAGATTAGAAACTCGGATTTAGTTGTTGTTCAGTGTTAGTCCTGATATTAAGAGACCTGTCAATCAATCTGGGAGAGACGGCAGCTTCCTGCGCTGTGGTTTATATATTGGCAGTGGGGCGACCCTTAACTTCAAGATGAATAAATGCAGCTGATATGGTTTGACTATGCTAATGAGCTAGCTGCTATGATAACTTCTCTGGTCATCTGGGAGGTAATTAGCGAGCTGTTTTTTCATCCTCGTGTTTTTCACCATTATATTTCATGCAAACCGCTTTGAAGAAAGCTATTTGGGCCCTCGCACGGGGACTTACTGTCTTGCACATAATACAGTAATGTACGTTGTGTTACTGTCAGAACCATAATCAAGTTAATGAATGCCCCCCCCCTCCCCTGGGTTGTACTGCTGCGTGGAAGTGATGAAGCCTGGGAAAAAGGACCAGTCTCAACGCGCACGCTAATGACTGCCAGCTCACAATCAAAGACATTAGCATCCGTAGTCAGTCATGCACGGTCCCACAGGCGAGTGGTGTCGACCATTATTCAGGTGCAAAAGCTATGAAGGATCTTCTGCTGCTTTTCATGTTACCTTCAGTCATGGCAGTAGTTTATTTAGCTAACAGATCACAGTCCAGGGGCGATTCTAGGATCAGAGCTTTAGGGGTGCTGAGCACCCAGAGTGCTGGCCGGCCAGGCAAGATAAATTTGGGGGGGGGGTGGATCAAACCATTTTCGAAGCATGGGGGGTGCTGTATTTTTGTTGTTAAAATATTACGTTTAAACCATATACCGGATATGGTTTTGACATTTCTTCAGCTTATTAAACATGGACATACAGTAAAAAATAAAAAATCCCTTCCAATTTTAGGGGTGCTGGGGTTCAATTTAGGGGTGCTGCAGCACCCCCAAAAATGGGCTAGAAACGCCTATGGATCACACAATGGGTTATGCCAACCCCCCCCTCTCCATTCTACACACACACACACACACACACATCTCGTATCCATGGGCGAGCTAAACTTTCCTATTCAACAAACATACATGTCTTTATACCGTGGGGGGGGGGGCTAGAGCATTAGATGGAAACCCATTAAAGGGTCAGTCTGTCTTTTTCACAACCTTAATCTTATCCTTTCACCTCTCCCCATCGCACATATTGATTATGGTGTCACTTCACTCACCGCCTTCCTTTTGTAGATTTTGGGCACGGGACTCGGCTTTACAATGGTGTCTTATGGGACGACAGAACACAAGTATCTTGTTTCAACAAATCCAATATCTAAAATTGATTACCAGAAATGTCCGGTTTGATCAATGGTGGACGATATCGCTTGTCTACTTCCCGGTTCACCCTGCAGGAGGTAGCAGCCTTACTCACCGTGGGTAGTAGTGGCCATCCATGAACTAGCCGGCCAGCGCCACGGACAGGTCACAGATGATGGACAGTCATCATGGACACAGTCTGACTGACACACTAGGCGGGTTTGCTGTTTAAAGGACACGTTAAGCCTCCCACAGACGTTCACATTTTAGCAACCCTATGAGAATAGTGCGAGCCGCGGATCTAATAAACTTGGGTGCGACATCAAGAGTGTGACCAGTTACTCTCTTGCCCGGTGCGGGATTCGATACGAAGTCTCCTGCACCACAAGGCGACGTCACTAACCGCTCGGCTGAAGGGTCAGACCCGTTAACTAGGGGGCTAACGTGTCTTATTAGTAGTTTATAGTCGTCACCCTCTCCCGGAAGCGCGCCCTGGCGCTTTGTTATTCCCGCGCTCCGAAGAGACTTCCGAGGATCTGCACACTTCCGGATCCCGCCGCTGCCACCAATGTAACCGGTTATTTTCTTGCCCGGTGCGGGATTCGATACGAAGTCTCCTGCACCACAAGGCGACATCGCTGACCGCTCGGCTCAAGGCTCAGACCCGCTAGCTAGGGGCCAACGTGTCTTATTAGTAGTTTACAAGTGTGACGTGCGTAGACAGCGGGACGATAACGCGCACTGAATCGCAGGCTACGACGCGAATCCGTAAAAACGTCATCAGCGTGCGTGCCGCATCGGCGTACGTAATCAGTCTGCGCCGCTGGTAGAGCTACGTGGCGCCAAGCTGGAAACGAGTCCTGTCAACAGTCGCCGCAGCTCGTTTTGTTGAACCCGAGGCATTTGGGTCACAGACGCTGACAGTGTGTTGGTTTGTGTTGAGCGCCAGCAAAGACTCTACGTCGCGTTGATCAGCGCGTCATTTCCTGCTGCATTTCTATTGGTTGGTTAGTAGACGTAGGTCGCCGGAGCGGTCACGTTGGAGTTGAATAGCGTTGAACCAATGAAAACCCGAGGCAACCCCGCCCCCAGGGGCAAACGTAACCAATGAAAACACACATTGTGGGAGGGGTTGCCCCAAGGCAATCCCGCCCCCATGGGCAAACGTAACCAATGAAAACACACACTGTGGGAGGAGTTGCCCCGAGGCAACCCCGCCCCCAGGGGCAAACGTTCTGCAGTGAGAAGTACTTGTCACGTTGTGAGAGGGTGGTCCTAAATGTCTGACGCTGTCCGACTTCCGTCCCAGGCTGTCTTCGGTCGCAAGACCGTCGTAACGGCCGTCTTTAAACCTGTCTCACAGCGCGACGTGGGACCGCCGTTGTGGAGCCACGGCCGGAGACACCGCCACGTTTAATCGTCTGTCGTCTGAGACGGCCCACATTCGCACGGTGTGAACCGGCCTGTACGCGTGTCCCATAAGACACCGTTGTAAAGCCGAGTCCAGCTCTGCCCCCTGCCCAGAAGCTGCAAAATGAAGCTGGTAAGTGAAATGGTGTAACTGATATGCACGATGGGGGAAACTACTGTAAACTACTAATAAGACACGTTAGCCCCCTAGCTAGCTAACGGGTCTGACCCTTTAGCCGAGCGGTTAGTGACGTCGCCTTGTGGTGCAGTACACCCCGTATCGAATCCCGCACCGGGCAAGAAAATAACCGGTTACATTGGTGGCAGCGGTGGGACCCGGAAGTGCGCAGATCCTCAGAAGTCTCTTCGGAGCGCGGAAATAACGAGGGCGCGCTTCCGGGGAGAGGATGACGACTGTAAACTACGAATAAGACACGTTAGCCCCTAGCTAACGGGTCTAACCCTTTAGCCGAGCGGTTAGCGACGTCGCCTTGTGGTGCAGTACACCCCGTATCGAATCCCGCACCGGGCAACAAAATAACCGGTTACGGCGGTGGCATCCGGAAGTGCGCAGATCCTCATAAGTCTCTTCGGAGCGCGGGAAGAACAAAGTGCGAGGGCGCGCTTCCGGGGAGGACGACGACTGTAAACTACTAATAAGAGACGTTAGCCCCCTAGCTAACGGGTCTGTCCCTTTAGCCGAGCGGTTAGTGGCGTCGCCTTGTGGTGCAGTACACTCGTATCGAATCCCGCACCGGGCAAGAAAATAACCGGCTACAGTATTAAAATAGGACCCGGGTTGTAAACAAAAAATAACCGGAAGTGACGTGTAACAGTGCATAGACCGTGCATTTCAGCATGTTGGAGGTGAGTTTACATAGCAAGGCGCTAGAAAAGCTCCCATCAGTGAGCAAGGATGAGCCTTTATTGGTGTTTTTTATTTTTCATCTTTCATAGCGGGACAGGAGAGAAAGCCGGACCACATATCCCATCATCCCTGTGGATAGCAGACAATACTGGTGAGGGCTCGGGGCGTGTCGCGCTCACGGGACTTGTAGTTCATAACAGTCAGCCACAACAAAAGGGGAGGGTAGCAAGTTTTTTTTGGGGGGGGGGGGAGAGGGGTAAATATCCGGGCTGTGTACATCATGGTTATCGTCGTTATTGTAAAATCCTGGTCAACAATATACCCGCAATGCCGTTTGGCGGCGCACAGTAGCAAACCATCACCGTCACCACATCTGGATGGCGCCACACAAAAAAACAGCTGTGGCACGCCGAACACAGTCACATAGAAAAATAGCACTGTCAAAAAGATTCAGAAAATGTCTGGGAAGGACCCTTCAAACCGTATCGGTATCCAAAAACCAACGAACAAGAAAAACAACACACACACACACACACACACACACATGGCTTTTCCTTAATCCAGAAACACGCGGGGGGGGGGGGTACGAAGCGCGCGCTCCGGGAGCTTCTTCCTGGGATTCCAATAGTTGGAAAGTTCGTGTCTGTATGTCCGGTTCAGCTGTTATAAAAAGCAGAGAAGAAGAAGAAAAAATATGTTCCAAGGACAGCAGCCCCCACAATGCACCTGGAGCTGGGTACAGTCTCTGCGGACGGTGCAGCGGTTCAAAGGCTCATGGGAAATCGAGTCAAAGGTGTAGTTGGAATCAGAAAGAGAGCTGTATTCAATAATCAAAAGGAAATATAGCAGAATATCAATAATCACAACAACCACAACAATAATAATACTATTAACCGTAACTGTATAGCAGATAACAAGAACTTTGGAAGAAAAACAAAAAAAAAAAACCAAGACATTTATAGTTGTCTAACTGGACAGCGGTTTTGCACCGTACTGTGAGGAGACGGCTGGTGGTCCCAGTGGTGAATAAGTCACAATGAAGGAGACAACAAGTGGACTCTGAATCAAAGTGCCCACGCCGGCCTGTCCTGTAATGTCCTCCAAACGGAAAGAACAACAGAAAAAGAAAAAAACCAATAGAGCCACAACTTCAGTGATCGCTTTATAGATTTTTTTTTTTTGGATTATATTTAATTTCATTTCTCAGACATGACGGCTGAGAAAAATTTGACAAATGATTCCAATCAATTTATATATATATATATATATATATATATATATATATATATATATATATATATGTATATATATATGTATAGTTATAGTTATAACATTGGTATAGTACAGCTAATTTCACATAATTCAAGCATATATCATGTACACATATTTCTCTAGTGAGATAAGAGTTTAATATTTAATAAGTACAGTTTTATGGTACAGTAGCGTTAGGGTGCATCTGTCGTTTCTCATTGGGTTAAGGTTCAAGGAGAGGTATAGACACGTGTTGTGTGTTTAAATCTATATACGATTCCTCAATACGATACGCATCCAAAGAAAGAAAAGAAAAAACAACTTATTCAACTAAAAATAACATCTGAAGACAAATAAAGGGTATAGGCAGTTAAATACTGTGTTTGAGATGGCTTGTGTGTGTGTGTGTGTGTGTGTGCATGTGTGCGCATCTCTGTGGGGTTGCGCACACAATACAGGTGAATGTCTGTACATGAGCGTGTGTGTGTTTGCATGTGCAGTGTGTGTGTGTGTCATTTGGAGGATCACATCAGATCAGCACCATTTAAGTCCATAACAACAACAGCAACAACAACAATAGGAGTCAAACTGTGTGTGTCTGTGTGTGTGTGTGCGTGTGTGTGTGTGCGTGCATGCTCAGTCACTGTTAATTTAGCTTGGAGTAAACCAACCCTTAAGCTGGTTTCAATTCACTTTTGCAGACCCTCCCTCCTAGAAGACGGGCTGGAGCGACGGAGAGAACTGGAGTGCTGTGTGGCGACACTTCCATGTTGTCAGTTGTGCGGTAAGTGGCGTGCATGCGTCGTCTGTGTGTACACGTGTGAGAGCAGCACTAATGTTTTGTTTTTTTTAATTTGCTCACCTATGAATACCAACCTATTGTGAAATGTTCTGCATATTCCATTTCTGAAACTTTGTAACCGTCGGTCCAGACCCAGCTCAGTTACTCCACAGTGTCTTTCACGCCCTCCTCCTCCCTCCTCCCTCCCTCCTCCCTCCCTCTCGCCCGTTTCCGTTTCCCGCCTTCCTTCGCCACAAAAAAACCAAACGTTCCAAACGTTTAAAATCAGGTGCAGAATCAAAGAAGAAGAGAAAATGAAGTGCTCGATGAGCCCCCCGCCGAAAAGGGAAAGTAAAGGCCGAACAGAAACCAACAGAAAGAAGTCTGAAAACGAAACCGGTCGTGTTTCGTCGCTTTCCATCCCGACAGCAGTCGATGCTAAAACACCAAGTCACCGTTCCTCATCTCGCACCATGTGAAATACCTGGATTCAACCGTGATACATTCTCTGTTACGCCCCCCCCCCCCAAAACCCCCCCCCCCTTACCCCGGCCTTAACCGTCCACTAACTAGCTCTACCAAATTGAAAATAGATGATTTTTCTCTCTTTCATTTTTTTTTTTGTTTTTGTTTCGTGAGACAGCTGGGAGGAGTTGAGTGTTGCGTAACTCCGCCGCCGCCGCCACCGTAGACCGCCGGGCGACCAACCGGCCTCCTGCCATCGCCTCCCTCCCACCCGCCCATATAGAAAATATACAAAAAGATTATCTCCAAAATCCACGCTCCTCCAGACGGCCTCTGCAAATAGAAAAATATACAGATTTCCTTTGTCAAAATCTCTGCACTCCTGGACGAAAGTCAAGCGCCTCTGCTTCTTTCTCTCTCTCTCTTTCTCATCCTACATCCCTCATCTATCCTCATCCAGCCCCACCCCCCCACCCAACCCCCCCCCACTCACTTCTCGCTGAGTTTTGCTTGTCTGCACAGTTCAGAAAAATATAGGTGTGTGTGTTTTTGTTTTTTATTCTTTTGACTATTTTTTTCTTCTTCTTCCTAAGTAGAAAAAAAAATATGACACCGCTGTCCTGTTTCCTGGCTTGTCTCCTGGTCTGAAGCGTCAAAAGAGTGCTTTCACCGGCATGAAAACTGTGAATTCGACATCCTGTTTGAACGGGACCGGGGGAGGGGAACGCAGGGGGCTGGGTAGGGCGGCGGCGACGCACTACCTGCGAAAACGCTGTGCAACGCCAGGCGTAAGCGCAGCACCAAAATGGCTGACGTGAGCTGCCATGGGGGCCCGTGTGGTAGGGGGGTGACAGGGGGGGGGGGAACACGGTACTTTATGTTCTGCGGGTTTTGGTGAAGCAATCGGGAATCAAAACGGGGGAGGCGGGGCAAAATGGCGTCGCGGCGCCTCTCCCGCCATTCACTGTTCCACCCCCAAGGCACGCACGTCCACGCCACACGAACCGGACAGAAGAAGAAGAAGGCGCTTACGCCGGGCGTGGCACAAGGCTTACCACAGGTCTACGTCTGCCGCCACCGTTGCCGCCCTCCGGCTGCGTCAACTAAAGTGCTGCTGTCGTTGGGGTTGACCTTTACCCTTTGACCATCTCCTTATCCCCTCCCCTCTCCCTCCCTCCACTTTAAATCCTTCTCCTCCTCCTCCTCCTCGCCACCGCCGTTGTCATCGTCCACCTCACAAGTCCCCGTGCCGGCTTTCATACTTGTTGAGGATGTTCCGGCAACGGCCCAGCTCTTTTCTCATGTCGGCCACCTCCTGGCGCAGGGCGGCATTCTCCCGCTCCAGGAAGGCAGCGCGCACTGAGATCTGGTTCTCCTTGAGCCGCCGGGCGTCCCGTGAGCGCTTGGCCGCCTCGTTGTTCTTGTAGCGGCGGCTCCAGTACTTGTCGTCCTGCGGGGCGGGTGCCGTGGTATGGTGATGGTTATGGTGATGAGGATGGTGGAGTTCATGGCGATGATGGTGGCGTTGAAGGTTGTCGTCGGGGCCAGAGCCAGGCATGGCGTGTTGGGTGTGTGTGGGAAGGAAGGAGGGAGGGAGGAGGAGAGTGGCGGATGGAGAGGGAGAAGGACGAGAAGGGTCAGTTTTGTGACAGAAAACAACATAAGACTGACGTTGTCATGAAGACTTCCTGTACGGAGACACAAACAGTACTGGAGTAAACAAAGTTTTTGGAAGTACTTCTCATCATTTGTATTGACATCGATGTTGGATAGAACAAAGTTTTTGGAAGTACTTCTCATCATTTGTACTGACATCGATGTTGGATAGAAGTTAAACCCTGTTGTTGGACCGACTTACCTTTAAACCCGTATCAACACGTACACTCCTGTTCATCCTCTTGATTTTACCTCTGCTAGGATCTACTATCCGTCCAATTTACCAAAGGGACAAATTCCCGGTTCAGACTTTTCTCACACCTGCATTCAAAATGATGGAACGGACTCCCATCTTCCCTCAAAGTGACTGACTACCTCAAAACCCCCATCCTTAAATGGTCTCTGGTGGCACTTTGCAGCCAAAATGAAACGTCTAAGTGCTAGTAGCTTAGCAGGTAGAGCAGCTCATCTGGTAACTGGAGGGTTGCCGGTTCGATCCTCAACTCCGCCTTGCAAGGTGTCCCTGAGCTAAACACCCCCGACCCGATGAGTTGGTTGTTACCGTCGGTGTGTGAGTGTGTTCGTGCAGGGGGGAATGTGAGGCATTCATTAATCGTAAAGTGCTTTGAGTGGCTGTTGCAGCTGGGAAAGCGCTCTTCAAAAGAAATCCATGTATTGTTCACTATTGCTATTGTGCCCTCACATACTTCGACACCATCATTATCGGTGTCTCCTGCCTGCACTTTATATTTTATGTTCTTATGATGATGATATACCGTTATACTGATATGAGTCAATGTAAATCTACTTTGTACTTTGATTCTCCTGTTCCCCACCTGTTGATGGACTACGACTCGCAAATCGGCAATTGGTCGTGCCGATTTGCCCTGTACGACGTCAGGAAAATTAGACCCTACCTGTCTGAGCATGCAGCACAACTCCTGGTGCCTGATCTTGTTATATCACGCACTGACTACTGCAACTCCTGACTGGCAGCTCTCCCTGCATGCGCTTTCAAACCTCTGCAAATGATCCAGAACGCGGCGGCACGCCTGGTCTGCAACCAACCCAAAACAGCACATGTCACTCCGCCGTTCATATCCCTCCACCGGCTCCCAGTTGCTGCCCGCATCACATTCAAAACCTTGATGCTCGCTTACAAAACTGCAACTAAAACGGCTCCCGCCTGTCTGAACTCCCTCATTCAGGTCTACACTCAGTCCCGCTCGCTACGCTCTGCCAATGAAAGGGACCTGGCACTTCCGCCGCAGCGGGGCTCTGAGTCACTAGCTAGCCAGACTCTTCTCTTCTGTAGTTCCCCGGTGGTGGAACGAGTTACCAAACTCCATTGGATCCGCTGAGCCCCTCTCCATCTTTAAGAAGAAGCTAAACACCCAGCTCTTTCTCCAACACCTCCACACCTGATGGTATTAATAAAATAATAATAATAATAATAATTCGCTCCTTTGTGCACTGCTTGTTGACACCTATGTCCAATTGGACTTGAACCTGTTTTTTTTTTTTGGCACTTACTTGCTTTGGCGCCTCCTGACTAGATCCTTGCTTGTGTTGCATTAACTCTCAGATGGACGTCGCTTTGGATAATGCTAAATGACATTGTAAGACACGCTAAATGTACTCTGCATGACGTGTACCCTTGGCTGTGTTATGATTACTAGCTGGCAAATGTGCTACTACTGATATTTCCTATAGTACTGCAATGATATTACTACTAAGTAGCAAATGTAATACTAGTACTACGTCATATAGTGCTACTGACTGTGACGCTAGTTGGTCAAATTTAAATTATCTGCTAATTTCTGACTCTTTAAAATCACGTTGGATAAAAGCGTCTGCTAAAACGAGAAAAAGTAAATGTTAAATTACAGTAGATGTAACATGTTCGCTGTCGTAAGACTGCAAATTTAGAGCCCTGATAACAGATTTTGTAATCTGGCAGTAGAAAGAAACTGGTACCAGTACAATGCGGTTAGAGATACCCTGTGAATACCCAAGTGGCCTCTGTGTATTTATACCAGATACATAATTCCTCTCCCACAGTGTTTTTGATCCGAAAGGGGATGTGCTGAACTTGCTAAAAGGCTTCGGCATCTTTTAAAGGCAGTGTTAAGAATGAAAAGTGAAAGTCTCCCTGCTGAGTCCATCGTCAGGGAAAATGCTGGATGACACAACACAGGTTGGTCTGACTGCAGCGAATCTCTGCCGCCTACCTGACAGAAATGTACCACCGAAACACCTGCAGGCTCTCTTAGCTGCCAACGCTAACCCGTTCAGTCAGAGCAACGCTTTCAAACAGCAACAGCACACCTCAGCAAATGTAGTGAGGTCCTTCCCAGTTACCGACGGACATACAGTGAAGCCATCCTGGTAAATAAACCACTCCAAAATGTTGTCCCAGTGGTTAAATCTCACACCGTAACATCCGTTTTTAGATTAAAAAAAATGTGAAACTAGGGCGTCTGGGTAGCGTAGCGGTCTATTCTGTTGCCTACCAACACGGGGATCGCCGGTTCGAATCCCCATGTTGCTTCCGGCTTGGTCGGGCGTCCCTACAGACACGATTGGCTGTGTCTGCAGGTGGGAAGCCGGATGGGTATGTGTCCTGGTCGCTGCACTAGCACCTCCTCTGGTCAATCGGGGCGCATGTTGCGGGGGGCGGGGTGGACTGGGGGGAATAGCATGATCCCCCCACGCGCTACGTCCCCCTGGTGAAACTCCTCACTGTCAGGTGAAAAGAAGCGGCTGGTGACTCCACATGTATCAGTGGAGGCAAGTGGTAGTCTGAAGCCCTCCCTGGATCGGCAGAGGGGGTGGAGCAGAGACCGGGACGGCTTGGAAGAGTGGGGTCATTGGCCGGATACAGTTGGGGAGAAAAAAGGGGGGGGGGGATTCAAAAAAACAAAAAAATGTGGCACTAATAAGAATATCGTCATTAACATTATCTAACATTACCCTTCTTCTTAACATGACATATCCTGTATGAATCTGGAGCGTAAGGCTGGTAGTGCTCGGTCAACACAAAGTGGAGGCTCATTACTTCAGGTTTCAGTCTTGGTTCAGTATAAAGATCCTTTTTCCGCTTGTTTGTGCTGCTGATTAATAAAACCGTCTTCCAGCCGACATGGAGCGGCAAGCACCTTTCCACCTCCATAAAACCCCCATCATGTCTTTGTCATTTCAGGTTTGCAGGAATGGACCTCAGGCCCATTTTAAAACTGAGCACCATCCATCAGGGCTTTTTCTCTTTATTGTGAAATGAGGTTGTTCAGCGTGCAAAACATTTCGTGTTTCTCATTGTAATGCATCAATATGTGCACGCTGCATGCCTCTTCCTATTGTGCACATCAATTCAGACAAGCCAGCGTGGGGCTGGGAGCTCTGCCATGTCCAGTTCAAAATGTAGAAGAAAAAAAACACACTGGCTTTCTATACTCATATATATATATATATATATATGTATAATTTTCACTTGGAATGTAAAAATATAGAGAAAAGTGGAACCAGCAATCCATTTCCTGTAAGGATCTGTAGGTCAAATGTACATCCGCTTTAACTGGTATCTCAACATCGATGGCAATTTTGCAGCACACACTATTTTTGTCATTCAAACCTCTGAGACATCATGACACGTCACATCACTGAAGACAGCCTAACTTGAATGTAGTCATTCATTAAGCCGTGATCACAGCCAGATGCGGAACAACCGGCCGTGTTACCGCCGCGCTGGCACCGCGCTAAGCATTTAATCTGCATCATGCGGTGTTATGAAACCTAAAGTAGCACCATGAAAATGGGTATTCTAGTGAGTTGTTCCATCTGAAGGCGTATTATGACCAGGCTTATTCTAACTAGGGTGTGAACTACAGCAGAGCCACGGAGACAGGTGATTCATCACTTATTCAGTATGAAGAGCCGACGGTGTTGTACCCTCCATCACCATCCAAACATGGTGGCACAATGTAAGTTATTCATTCTAATAAATGTGTGTTTATTTGTGTTATAGGCTATTTTACGCC
This sequence comes from Lampris incognitus, assembly GCF_029633865.1. NCBI lineage: Eukaryota > Metazoa > Chordata > Actinopteri > Lampriformes > Lampridae > Lampris > Lampris incognitus. The sequence continues at coordinate 41,716,373 of NC_079228.1, read as the reverse complement.
ATGATTACGGAGCATACTGGTTTCTGATTGGCAGGAGGGTGTGCGGTAAAACCATATAATACACACGTAGTTAAGCCCAACTTTAATCACGGTTATAAAGTCATGCGCTGGCCATGAAGTTGCTTTGTAAGTGACCATGGTATGAGCGGGATAATCCACTCCAAGGTGTGGATCACCATCTCAGTTATACTCTTCGCCCTTGCCATGAATATGGTGGTCAAGGCAGCTGAAACTGAGTGCAGAGGCCCTATGTCCAAGACTGGTGTTCAGCAGCCCCCCATCAGAGCCTTTATGGATGACCTCACTGTCACCGCATCATCAGTGCCTGGTGGTGGGTGGATCCTCCAGGGCCTGGAGAAGCTCATATGCCACCAGCCATACCAACATGTACCCTGGCTCTGCCAAATGACGGAAGCTAAGCAAGTATGGGCTTGGCTAGTACTTGGATGGGAGACCTCCTGGGAAAACTGAGTGGTGTTGGTGGGCCAGTAGGGGGAAGTCTTCCCTCTGGTCCTAATAAAAAAAAACAACAAATATTTAAAAATCCCAGTGCCCCAGTGCAGTGACACTGTGCTGTAGAAGATGCCGTCCATTGGAGGAGATGTTAAACCAAGGTTCTGACTCACTGTGATCATTAAAGATCCCATGGCACTTATCACAAAGAGTAGGGGGTTCCCCGGTGTCCTGGCAAAATTCCCAACCTGGCTCTCTTCATCCGGCCACCTAATCATCCCTCCATGTAATTGGCTTAATGATTCCTCCCTCTCCACCTCAAACTGACGTGGTGTGAGCGTTCTGGTGCAAAATGGCTGCCGTGTGCCTCAGGCACGCAGCGGCAATCCAAGCAACCATCAAGGAGCTTGAGACTTCCAGGTGCTAAAGACATTTGCAGAGGTCATCTCCAAAGCTGTAGCCAACAACGAGCAAGCCCGTGACCAGAGGAACATCGCCTTTGTCAGGGCTGGTGAGCAGCCTCAGTCAAAGCCCAGATCAGCAGCCGGTCTCCCCACCTCTGCCTCAGACTGGGAGCCGTGAGTCGACTTGCAGGGTCAGCTCAGGCTGCTGGACCATGTTGTGACAACTTCACTGAGGCCAGGCGTGTTGCTATCAGTAGCCGCGTCAAAGCAGGTGCTCCTTATAGACCTGACAGTTCCCTGGGAGGACCGGATGGAAGAGGCAAATGAGCGGAAACGGTCCAAGTACCAGGAGCTGGTGGATCAGTGCCGGAGGAGAGGCTGTAAGGTGCGCTGTGAGCCCACTGAAGTGGAGTGTTGAGGCTTTGCTGGCTGCTCACTGTGCAAGGTCTACACTCTACTTGGCATCACTGGGGCTGCAAAAAGGAAAGCCATCAAGTCCACAATGGAAGCCGCAGAGAGGGCCTCCAGGAGGCTTTGGATCAGGAGGAGGGATCTGTCGGCCAATGCTGCTGGGACACAAGCCAGGGCCTGATCAACCCTGTCTGGGTCATCTGAGCAAGGGTGTATGATGTTGAAAGACCCAAAACACCCGAGGACCTCAGGAAACATCACTGATGATGGGTCCCAGCACATCCTAAGATGTATCTTCAAATCAAACCTACACCTTGTCCTGGATTATCCCTTACACATTGCTGTGTTGCCTTTGCATTTGACCCATTCATTTCTAATTATTGTGCTCTGATCTACATATATAGCTGTGTTGTATCATAGGTAATGTCTGTATTAAATATATATATATATGCTTGCACCATGGATCTTTTATTACTAATGAATGACTCACTGTAAGTCACCTCTGACTGACTATACACCCCCCATCAAAAAAGGTGAGTCTCCCCCAAAAGCCACCGTATAATTCACACCCTGTATAACATCTCGCAGCTTTCTCATCCATATCTGCATTACAAACAAATCCTGCACAAATACTGCGGGAGATGTAGTACCTTCTGCTCATCGGGGACCAGCATCTTGCGAGCTTTCTTGATCATCGGCTGTGGTTTCAGCTCCTCCTCGCTGAACCGGTGGCGCCGCGGGTCAAAAGCTTCCTGGCCCGGCACGCTGGACAGCGCCAGGTCCGCTGGGTCGGGATCAAAATTCACCATGATGTCACTACTGCCGTTGGCGACTGGCGGGGGTCCGGGTGGTCCCGGAGGGCAGGAAGAGGAGGGCGACAGGTCTGGTGGCACTGCTTGACCGCCTGGACGGGACAAAAAGAGAGCGAGAGAGGGAGTGACTTGTTTTGTTATCGTTCAGTTTTCTTTCATTGGTTAAAAAAAAAAGAAGGGTGTTTTGTTGACCTTGGTTTTCCCTGCAGAGGAAAGGCTTCATCTGAAAGCTGCTTTTAATGCCACAAATTATAAATACCAGTAAACCAAAGTTAACAGATATAAAACAACATATAACAGGAAGTAGATTTCAAGTCATTTCGGTAAATACAGTAGACATTCATTCATCTTCATATCTGTCTGTAGGATGCAAGTTATATAGTACTACAGTGTAATTTACCATAAACTACACCGGCTGGGTAGGTAACGTTACAACAATCAGGCTAATGACGTTAAGGGTTTGTCTTACACCCGAACTGGCATAAATATATCCAATTAGAGTGAAACACTGAGAAAACGATGAGAGAAGAGAGAGGGAAAGATGAAGAGGATAAAAAACATGATATTTTAGAAAAGAAGTAGAAAAGAAAATGAATGTACTCATTAAAAGTTTTGATTCTAATCTCTGAATTATTTTCAATGGAAAAAGGTACAGCTCCATGTGAAGAGCGTCAAAGGAATACGTGCACATACTATATGTATATACTACACTGTGTGGCCAAAAGTATGTGGACACTCCTGCATTCGACTATTTCAGCTGTTCCATTGCTTAAAATCCAGCATACAGCCATGGAATCTCCATAAACAAATATTGGCCGTAGAACGGGGTCATACTGAGTGACAGCTCAGTGACTTTCAATGCACCACCGTCATAGGATGCCACCCTTCCAACAAAGTCAGAGTATCTTCATTGTCCCTTAAACAGGGAAATTAGTTTGCAGCCAGTATATACAACTAAGGCAGAATTGACCCATCACCGATGGACAACAAAAGACAACAGGCCACCGCGGGCAAGGAGAACCAAAGGAGTTCAAATATACAGACCATGGAAATAAGCGATCTGCAGACAACCGATAAATACTATCCACTATTTAACAGTTGAATGGCAGTGGGGTCAAAGGAAGCCTTGCATCTCTTAGTCCTTATACAGGGCATCCGGAACGGACGACCTGAGGGTAACAGCTCAAACTCTGGCCGAAGGGGGGGACCTTGGCACTCCAGAAGGGAAGTAGCCTTTCTGAACGCCTTCTTGTTATAAAGGTCGGTACGCTGGGCCTGACTTCTCCCTGAAATCTTACTAGCCCATTCGATGAGTCTATCAAGCCTTTTTGTTTTTTTTACTGGTCAGAGTCAAATTACCAAACCACGCAACAACACAGTACACTAAAACTTTGACCAACAAGTCAGTTGGTCAAATTTCTGCCCTGCTAGATCTGCCCCGGTCAACTGTAAGTCTGCCGTCTTGAAGCGGAAATGTCCCGGAGCAACGACAGCTCAGCCGTGTAGTGGTAGACCACACAAGACCACAGACTGGGACTGCCAAGTGCTGAAGCGTAGCATGGAAAAATCGTCTGTCCTCGGTTCAACACTCACTACCGAAGTTCCAAGCTGCCTCTGGAAGCAAGGTCAGCACAAGAACTGTTGACCGGGAGCTTCATGGAATGGTTTCTATGGCTACAACCCTGTGTGAAACAAGCTTGTACTGTCTCAAAGAATTTACTTAACTCGCTGGATTATTTTGCTCCTTATTTGTTGAGCATTTGCCCTATTTCTTTTAACAAAGGTATATATATATATATATATATATCTACTCATATATTTTCGGAATGTGTGTGTGTGTAGTGTTAGTGTGTGTGTGTGTGTGTGTGTTAGTGTAGATAGCGGGACCGAAAACTAAAGCATTTATGATCCTAATTCTTTTTGGAGGTGGTAGGTATTGTCTCAGAGAGTAAGGGGAAAAACCCCAGAAAATTAAAATTATGCATAAATATGCAAAAGATGCATTTTTCTAAAAATGGCTAAAAACCACTTTTCTCGGCATTTCAGATGATTCTGAGCATCTTAGATTTTTTCACCTATATAAAAAAAAATTCTGGGACTTAGAAATGTTTTGGCATTATGCATTTTTGCAAAAATGCACTTATGATCCTCATTTTTTTGGAGGTGGTAGGTATTGTTCCAGAGAGGACCAGAAAAATAGCAGAAAATTAAAATAATTATGCATAATTATGCAAAATATGCATTTTCTAAAAATGGCTAAAAACCACTTTTCTCGGCATTTCAGATGATTCTGAGCATTTGTGGGGAGGGAGTTGGAGGGGGGGGGTTTAGGGGCAGGGGGGAAGGCGGTTAGCTGGGAGGATGAAGAGGAAGGAGATTTAGACGAGTGGAGAACCAAACCGCTACATTGTAGCGGGGGTTCTTCTAGTATATATATATTGTGGGAGTGCAGGACTGAGGAGACGGAGAGATGGAGTCGAGTCAATTCCGTTTACTCGCCACACAAAACAACACCGATACAGCACAATCTCCCGTGGCAACCAGCTAACCGCTAGATGCTGCAAACATGGCTCCACCCCGGAAACTCTAAGCAGGGCCTACGTCAGCACTCCGAACGTCTGCCTTAAAGGAGCAGCGGCCCCTGGTCAATCTACCCTCAATTGTGTATCACCACAATTATATATATATATATATATATATATATCAATACAGATGTAGGAAAAAAACTTTTAATACATAGCATGCTAATGCACTCATCAGTGCATTAGCAGTTGATGAGTGTGCGATGCATGAAACAAGCTTGTACTGCTATTTATTAAAAGTTTCTTCCCTACATCTATAGTGATATTCCGCTCCTCATTAGGTGAGCACTTCTATCAACACCATTGATGATTTCCGGGGAAAAAAGGGTGTGTGTATATATATATATATATATGGAAAAAATTACATTACTATGTAAACAGTGTCCAAAAAAGCAAACTCATAATCCTGATTCTTATGTACATTTTCCGCGGCTATATTCCCTTTTCATGTCATAGTCATTCATACTGCTTCTGTCTCTCGTCTCTGTGTTGATGTTTGGAGTCTTCACATCTGTTTGACTGCGTCTCTCTCTCATTTCTCCCAGGTCTGCCCAGTAAAGACACCAAGACCAGTGAACATGGAGTCACGTGGACTGGACACATGACCCCGTCAGCAGACAGCGGGCCAAAGATGAGACGAGGTGACCATAAAGAGGATTAGCCTATAGAAACATAGCCAAATTTAATTCAGAATGGGGGATGGTGGGATGAAGAGACACTATGTGGTATCCATGGGAAGTTGTTCTTCTTTCTTTGTGTGTCCGGATGGAAAAAGACAAGATGACACCACGATAAGCCCCCGGCTTACGGACACCTCAACGCAAGTTGTAAAGGTGAGATGAGGGAGTTTTCTCGTTCAAACGGAGCCCCGAATTCACTTCAGCACAGCTCGATCACGGGTCAAGCTGTGACGTATTTACTGAAAGCCTCCCCCTTTACTCTGATTCCGTGTCAGAGGGGTTTAAGAGGCCTTCGGTGGTTTTGCTGCACCCCTTGCTCTCAGGTCCCCTTCCAAATCCAAACCAGACAGGGTTACTCCTTCAGTCACACAGGACGCAGTGGCGTCAACTCACCACCAGGTGGGAGGAGAGAGCTGGAAATGCAACTGCAGGCCGAAGGACCAATTCCACTTCTGCTAGATTCACACAAGATCCGATTGTTGACATTTTGGGGGGGGGGGGTGTTACATATTCAATCGCCTCGCGCATCTGCAGCCGAGGATGGCTGAGGCCAACTTCACCAATACCTGGCCACTTCTGATGCACCACCCCCCCCCCCGGCCCACACACCTTCCATAGCACACAAACACACAAACAGATGCTACTTTTGTGTTGGTGGTCAGGCCACGTGACAATAAGCACTTCATGATCACCTCACTGGTCTCGGATCACAACCCCACAGTTCTTCCAAGAGGCCTCACAACGACTGGTCCTTGTATCTAGACATCTGGATAGGCTCGTTTCTGTAAACGGATGTATGTTTGTATCGAGATGTGTGTACCCAGATGTCTCCTCACTGCACCACAGAGCTGTCTGCAAATACCGTCACAACCGTACGCCCCGACGAGACTGCAAAGATGACGTCAGTACAACATGTTCGGTTCTCTACGTCCTCAAACAGGATTCTGATTCTATTGTATTCATTTGCATCAAGTTGCCAAATTCCAGCTCGTCTTCTTGATCCGTCCTTTGTGCAGCTGTCAGGCGTTTCTCTCGCACTGGCCCTGCAGACAACGCTTCATTAAAAGAATGACGTTTTTGTTTTGTTTTGTTTTTTCAAAGACTTCCTCTCGGGAGTGAAGCAGGAGCGCTGCAGTCGCTCACCGAGCTGACGGTGACCATCATGACTTCAGCCGTCGCTTCACCCGAGAGCGGCGAACAGGAGCCGCGGGTTGGAAATGCCAGCAGAGCCGAGGTCAACCAAAACGGCGGTGGGTAGATTTCCAACATTCAAACGGACAGAACACGAAAGAACCTTGTTTTGTTTCACTGGTTCCTTCTCCCAGAAGGGGAGGCTGAGGTCCGATATTTCCTTTTCGACACAAACGCCAGATCTTAACATGCTCCGATACTCAATACATTTGGAGGTTTTATTATGATCCACGTGTCTTGGATTCAGTTCGTTTTCAATGACCGGGACAGATGCCAGGGCTTCTGTCTACATTAACAACCATTTGTTAAATCACCCGACACAACTAGAAAACGCAAAACAATGAAAACAACGAAGATTCACCCACTCAGGGCCGTGGTCCTTGGGCCTACGGGACGCAGCAGACCAGGCTCCCTCAGCCAATCCAACGCCAGCTCTCCCAGCCAGACACCTTCGACACACCTCCCCACGACGCTACACAGTCAAGGCCAGGCAAGGCCGCCGCCAGACCGCCCTCGGTGTTATCAGAACCGCCGGTCTGCGTGGGCTAGCAGTTAGCTTAGCCTGCCCCGCTTCCGCGTCCTGTCAGACCGCCCTCGGTGTTTCCTCCTCGGGCACGGCTCCAGGCAGGGCCGCGGTCCCTGGGCTCACAGGACGCAGCAGACCAGGCTCCCTCAGCCAATCCAGCGCCAGCTCTCCCAGCCACCAAACAAAGACAAACTTAGACGCAGACGTGGACAAAGACACTGCATGGACGGCACAAATGTGAATTTGTGCCGCCATCTCCCCACACCGGAAGCGGACTTGACACTCCGAGAAAAACAAATCAAATCAAAAGCTGAAGTATCAGACATCACCGGTTCCATCAGTGGCTGAATGGGTGTGAAGCCCTGCAGCCACATCTCAAGATCAAGTGGAAAGCCTTCCCAGAAGAGGGGAGGCTGTTATAGCAGCACAGGGGGGGGGGCCAACTCCATATCCATGGTTTTGGACAGAAAGTCTTCGTCAGCGACCTCATTCCCGTGACAAAAACACGATGACGACCAAATCAAAAAGACACGCACGTTAGGGTTGCTACTCCTGCCTGTGCCCCTGAGCAAGGCAGTGGAAAGAAGAACTGGAGTTGGTCCCCGGGCACTGCAGCTGCTCCCTGCTCCTACACAATAGGATGGTTACACGCAGAGAACACATTTCACTGTAACCTGTAAATGATGAAATAAAGTGGCTTTCTTCTTCTTCTTCTTCTTCTTCTTCTTCTTCTTCTTCTTCTTCTTCTTCTTCTAAATCAGTAAATTCACATTTGGAACGAAAAGTTGATCAGAAGTCTGTAGTACCTGCAGAAAAACACCCACATGAGCACAGCAAGAAATACCCTGATATACAAAATACATTCACACATACATACATATACACATATGTATATACACGTGCACACACGTGTGTGTGTGTGTGTGTGTAAAAACTGACATGCATACATGTATCCATACATTCATACATACACATGTACGCACACATATGCATATATGCATAGTAAGTACACATATAGGTGCATACATGTACATTTGTCCACCTGCCAGTCAGTCAAGCATGGACTCTGATGTGAGCAGCTCCCAGTTTGATCTGAGTCTCTGGCAGCCGGACTTGGCTGATCCTGGATAAGCCCGTGTGCAGCTCAGTCCTAATAACAACCATTTTGGGCAAAAATTTGAAACTGATTCAAGAACACGGCTTCATCTGCAGGCTAAACAGCTGCCAAGCCCAGCTTTACTTGGCCGCATTATCCCTCTCCGAAGCCATTTGGAGCAGGCAGCTGCTAACCTCTCTCTCGCTCTCGCTCTCTGCTATACACTCCATGTTAACCCCCACTTGACTTATTCCGTACAACACCTCCTCCCATCTCTACCCCCCCCCCATCAGGTTCCCATCAGCTGACTCCCAGTCAAACCAGCAGCATCTGCCTGTAAGATCCAGCTCTGTCAGTTTCTCTTATCAGTTTCAAACCTCCTCTGACAGCCTGGTTCTTAATGTCTGTTGTTCCTTACTAGAAACTGGATCGTTGTGAAGTCTACACAAATGCACACGTTGGTATGCTAATTAGGAACATTATTAATGGCAGCAGTGATAACAGCAGTAGATGTCACAGTAGCGGTGGCAGCAGCAGCAGTATTAGCTGTAGTAACTGTGGTATTTGCATTCATAGTAGCAGCAGTAGTATGAAGAGTACCAGTAAGCCCCATATTAACACTAGTAGCTGCAGTGGTAGCAGTTGTGCTAACAGTAGTAATGATCCTCATATTGACACGTACAGCAGTATTATTAGTAGCAGCAGTAGTATTGACAGTAGTAGGAAGCATCATATTAACATTAGTAGTAACAGTGCAAGTAGCTCCAGTAGTAGTAACAGTGGTAGTACGCCAAATATTAGCATCAATGATCCCTAATACAATGGTACTGGTGCAGTTGTAGCAGTATTAGTATGATTAGACCCACTGTGGTGCCGGTCTCTTCTTCTGTGGTCTGAATTGTCTCCTTCGGATTTACACATAACCTCCCAGTCGCTTGCGCCGATAGGCTAATCTGAATCGCTCGTTAAATCTGCCAGAGATTAGAGGGAAATTCCTGGGTTATGACGTGAAGCTGACATGTAAAGCCTCGTCCCTTAATCCAGCGCAAACAAAAGGGTGAGGAGCTCCTCAGCAGACCTCAAAATGACCCAACCACAAAACGCGGTTCCCTGCAAACTGACTGACGAGTCACTTTTTTACTTTGTCTGAGCTGAAAACATGCTGGGATGGGTCTAGGATGGTGGAATTGACAGCCCTCAGCCCCCCTACACCACCAACACTGTCCTCATCATCTACACCCCCTTTTTTTTTATCCTTTTCACACATGTCAGGAGACACAGACAGATGAAAAACAAGTGCTTCCTTATTCTTGAATGGAAAATAATTACAGTACAACAGTCATACGCAGACCCACCGGCAGGGGGCACAACTGCCATTCTGAGTTCAAACAGTTCATTAACAACCACTCGCTTTCCAAATACAATCCACTGCTAGCTTGTTAGCATTTTGCAATACGTAAATTGATCAGAAATGTTCACCAGGTCAGCCGCAGCAATCCCATCTAGTCCACCAGTCAAACGTCAGCATCAGCACCACCACCATCATCATCATCATCGTCATCATCCCAGAGACAGCCTGCTCTCAGGGTTAAGCCTCTCTCCAGCTGTCTCCCTGATGGACTTTTAACCCCTCTCCATACATCCTGTAACTCCTGGATATTATTAGACCGCCCTTCCTGTCAGTCTGTTCACGAACTGGTTGTTCTGCAAAGAGAGAACCTGCTATTCATTCATCTTGCAGACGATAACGCCACATTAGCAATGCCACATCTCGTGTTGGACACATGCAGTATTCCTGAATACACACACTGCAGCGCAGTGATACACTCAGTGTGTACAAGCAAGGCGGCAAGACAAAGAGAACAGAATAGATAGAATAGAATAATGAAACCACTGGTAAAACCCATGCTTTATCAGATCTACGTTTATGACAAACTCACTCGGTCTGTACTGAACATTATATATATATACATATACACATCATATGTGTACATTATATCAGTACAATGAAAGGCTGCTCATTTTCATGGGATTTGTTTGTAAAGAACAAGACTTCACTGGCCCCAATTTGCAATACATTAGTATATTAACAGATATAGTACCGACAGAATCTATGAGGGCATGGGCGGATAAAGTAGTAGTAGTAGTAGTAGTAGCAATACTTGTAACATTACAATTGTATCGTAACATTAAATTGTATTGTAGCGGTAGTGGTAGTATTAGTAGTAGCGGTAGTAGTAGTAGGGATAGTAGTAGTGGTGGTGGTGGTGGTAGTAGTAATAGTAGTAGTAGTAATAGTAGTAGTGGTGGTGGTGGTAGTAGTAGTAATAGTAGTAGTGGTGGTGGTGGTAGTACTAATAGTGGTAGTGGTAGTAGTAGTGGTGGTGGTAGTAGTAGTAGTAGTGGTAGTAGTAGTAGTGGTGGTAGTAGTAGTAGTAGTAGTAGTAGTGGTGGTGGTAGTAGTAGTAGTAGTGGTGGTGGTGGTGGTAGTAGTAGTAGTAGTAGTAGTGGTGGTGGTAGTAGTAGTGGTGATGGTGGTAGTAGTTGTAGTAGTGGTAGTATTAGTAGTAGTGGTAGTAGTGGTGGTGGTAGCAGTAGTAGTGGTGGTAGTAGTAGTGGTGGTGGTGGTGGTGGTAGTAGTAGTGGTGGTGGTGGTAGTAGTAGTGGTGGTGGTGGTGGTAGTAGTAATAGTAGTAGTGGTGGTGGTGGTGGTAGTACTAATAGTGGTAGTAGTAGTAGTGGTAGTAGTGGTGGTGGTGGTGGTAGCAGTAGTAGTGGTGGTGGTGGTAGTAGTAGTAGTAGTGGTGGTAGTGGTGGTGGTAGCAGTAGTAGTGGTGGTAGTAGTAATGGTGGTGGTGGTGGTGGTAGTAGTAGTGGTGGTGGTGGTGGTAGTAGTAATAGTAGTAGTGGTGGTGGTGGTGGTAGTACTAATAGTGGTAGTAGTAGTAGTGGTAGTAGTGGTGGTGGTGGTGGTAGCAGTAGTAGTGGTGGTGGTGGTAGTAGTAGTAGTAGTGGTGGTGGTGGTGGTGGTAGTAGTGGTGGTAGTGGGGGTAGTATTCCTCATTGTTTTAAGCAACATGGGTTCATAAACATCAGATTCAAACTGAATTGAACTCCTGGTTGATGTGCACTTCACTTTGGTGCCATTGCAGCCATTTTTTTATTTAATGCAATAGCATGTCTGTGGATGTTCTCCTCCATCCAGGTCGTGGTTCTCCAAAGGAGCTGAATCAAGTGCAACTGGACTTGGTATATATCGTGAAGACGTTTCGCCTCTCGTCCAAGAGGCTTCCTCACTTCGTGCCTTTCTGACTAGACCAAGCTAGTCTGACTGGCTGCTGATGAGACTCAGAATTTATCCTCTAGGAGTCGTTGTCAGAGCTATAGATGTCCATGGCTCTTTGTGTCCCGATGTTTACCAACGCCCGTCGCTAACAGAGCCATAGATATGAGTGGCTCTTTTGTGTACCGATGTTTGGCCGCGCCGTCGTTATCGGAGCTATAGATGTGCATTTGTTTAGCAGCGACGGTGGTTGGGGGTGTTAGTCTCGACTTCATTGTTCAGTGGTGATGAGAGTGGTTGGAGCCGTTAGTGAGCGACTGTTGTTCTTGGAGGCTAGGCTTCTTGAGTCTCCTGGGTAGAGATGGAAGGACGGCATTGTAAGTGGGAGATAGGTGGTGTAGCAGACCTCCTCCTCTGTTGAGGGATGGTTTTCCAGTTTCTCATAGATGGCTTCCTTCACCCCTCTTCCAAACCATCTATCTTCCCTGTCCAAAACGTGTAGGTTGCTGTCCTGGAAGGAGTGTGTCTCCTCCTTGAGGTGGAGACAGACTGCTGAGTCTTGTCCTGAGGAGTGTGGCCTTCTGTGTTGGACCATCCGTTTGTGTAGTGGTTGTTTGGTGTCTCCTATGTATAGGTCAGTACAGTCCTCATTGCATTGTACAGCATACACCAGACTGCTGTTCCGGGTGTGTGGTACCGGTCTTTGGGAGGAACCAGTCTTTGTGGGAGTGTGTTGCTGGGTTTGAAGTGTACCGGGATGCGGTGTTTGTTGAACATTCTCCTGAGTTTCTCGGAGACCCCAGAAACATACGGGACGACTGTGTTCTTCCTTCTGTTCCTCTTCTCCTCGTCGCTCACCCGGTTGGTCTTTCTGGAACCTGTTGCAGTTTTAACAAAGGTCCAACTGGGGTAGCCGCAGGTTTTTAAAGCTCCCCTCAGGTGTTGGTGTTCTTCTCGTTGCATGCAATGCAATAGTAGTTTTAAAACTGTTTCAGTACTTTTAGAACTTTTAACATTACTGCATCTTTTTAAATTGGTTCAAGGTATTATTTATGTATTACTGTTTTCCTTTACATGTTTACAATAAACGCTACTTGTGTGTCCTTTCAAGATGACAAAATGATTGTTGCTGAATGGAATTTTGTTGCATGTGCAATGAAAATAAGGATCTGTCTGTCTGTCTGCCTGCCTATCTGTCTGCCTGCCTGCCTGCCTGCCTATCTGTCTGCCTGCCTGTCTGTCTGTCTGTCTGTCTGTCTGTCTGTCTGTCTGTCTAGTGGTAGCAGCAGTCGCAGTAGTAGTTTTAGCACTGATATCGATAACAGCACTACTAGTAGTAGTAGTAACAGTAGTTGTACTAGTAGTAACATTAGTTGCAGTAAACGTAATAACAGTATTAGTTGTAGTAGATGTAATTACAGTAGTTGCCATAGCAACAGTAGAAGCAGTAATAGTGGTTGTAGTAGTAGGATGTAGCAGTAGTAGTAGTTCTACTAACAGCAACAGTAGCAGTAGTAGCAGCAGTATAGTAGCAGAGGTATTAGCAGTAGTAGTATTAGTAATATCTTTTTTATGTACGCTCAGTAATCCAGGTTAATCCAGGTTAAACATTGTATGCAGATGAACTGATTCAACTTTCTTTGATGAGTACTAGTAATAGCTGTAGTTTTTGTATCAGTAATAGTGATTATAGTAGTAGGATGTAGTAGTTGTAGTAATACTGACAGAGCAGCAGTAACAGTCATAGTAATAGCAGTAGTAGTAGTAATAACAATCGTTTTTGTAGCAGTAATATCAGTGATAGTGATTATAGTAGTAGTAGTAGTAGTAGTAGTAGTAATAGTGATTATAGTATTAGTAGTAGCAGCAGTAATAGTGATTATAGTAGTAGTAGTAATAGCAGTAATAGCAGTGTTATAATTGAATGTAACAGAATGTGATGCAGCTGAGTGCTGCTGTCTTGAAGTTGGAGGCATGAGAGTGTGCAGGAGCTGCTGCAGCAGGAAGTGCATGACAGGGACGGAGGATGAGGAGGCTGTTCAGTTGGAGGCATGAGAGTGTGCAGGAGCTGCTGCAGCAGGAAGTGCATGACAGGGACGGAGGATGAGGAGGCTGTTCAGTTGGAGGCATGAGAGTGTGCAGGAGCTGCTGCAGCAGGAAGTGCATGACAGGGACGGAGGATGAGGAGGCTGTTCAGTTGGAGGCATGAGAGTGTGCAGGAGCTGCTGCAGCAGGAAGTGCATGACAGGGACGGAGGATGAGGAGGCTGTTCAGTTGGAGGCATGAGAGTGTGCAGGAGCTGCTGCAGCAGGAAGTGCATGACAGGGACGGAGGATGAGGAGGCTGTTCAGTTGGAGGCATGAGAGTGTGCAGGAGCTGCTGCAGCAGGAAGTGCATGACAGGGAGGGAGGATGAGGAGGCTGTTCAGTTGGAGGCATGAGAGTGTGCAGGAGCTGCTGCAGCAGGAAGTGCATGACAGGGAGGCATGACAGTGTGCAGGAGCTGCTGCAGCAGGAAGTGCATGACAGGGAGGGAGGATGAGGAGGCTGTTCAGTTGGAGGCATGAGAGTGTGCAGGAGTTGCTGCAGCAGGAAGTGCATGACAGGGACGGAGGATGAGGAGGCTGTTCAGTTGGAGGCATGAGAGTGTGCAGGAGCTGCTGCAGCAGGAAGTGCATGACAGGGAGGGAGGATGAGGAGGCTGTTCAGTTGGAGGCACGAGAGTGTGCAGGAGCTGCTGCAGCAGGAAGTGCATGACAGGGACGGAGGATGAGGAGGCTGTTCAGTTGGAGGCATGAGAGTGCGCAGGAGCTGCTGCAGCAGGAAGTGCATGACAGGGAGGGAGGATGAGGAGGCTGTCCAGTTGGAGGCATGAGAGTGTGCAGGAGCTGCTGCAGCAGGAAGTGCATGACAGGGAGGGAGGATGAGGAGGCTGTTCAGTTGGAGGCATGAGAGTGTGCAGGAGCTGCTGCAGCAGGAAGTGCATGACAGGGAGGGAGGATGAGGAGGCTGTTCAGTTGGAGGCATGAGAGTGTGCAGGAGCTGCTGCAGCAGGAAGTGCATGACAGGGAGGGAGGATGAGGAGGCTGTTCAGTTGGAGGCACGAGAGTGTGCAGGAGCTGCTGCATTAGGAAGTGCATGACAGGGAGGGAGGATGAGGAGGCTGTTCAGTTGGAGGCATGAGAGTGTGCAGGAGCTGCTGCAGCAGGAAGTGCATGACAGGGAGGGAGGATGAGGAGGCTGTTCAGTTGGGGGCATGAGAGTGTGCAGGAGCTGCTGCAGCAGGAAGTGCATGACAGGGAGGGAGGATGAGGAGGCTGTTCAGTTGGAGGCATGAGAGTGTGCAGGAGCTGCTGCAGCAGGAAGTGCATGACAGGGAGGGAGAATGAGGAGGCTGTTCAGCTGGAGGCATGAGAGTGTGCAGGAGCTGCTGCAGCAGGAAGTGCATGACAGGGACGGAGGATGAGGAGGCTGTTCCGTTGGAGGCATGAGAGTGTGTAGGAGCTGCTGCAGCAGGAAGTGCATGACAGAGAGGGAGGATGAGGAGGCTGTTCAGTTGGAGGCATGAGAGTGTGCAGGAGCTGCTGCAGCAGGAAGTGCATGACAGGGAGGGAGGATGAGGAGGCTGTTCAGTTGGAGGCATGAGAGTGCGCAGGAGCTGCTGCAGCAGGAAGTGCATGACAGGGAGGGAGGATGAGGAGGCTGTTCAGTTGGAGGCATGAGAGTGTGCAGGAGCTGCTGCAGCAGGAAGTGCATGACAGGGAGGGAGGATGAGGAGGCTGTTCAGTTGGGGGCATGAGAGTGTGCAGGAGCTGCTGCAGCAGGAAGTGCATGACAGGGAGGGAGGATGAGGAGGCTGTTCAGTTGGAGGCATGAGAGTGTGCAGGAGCTGCTGCAGCAGGAAGTGCATGACAGGGAGGGAGAATGAGGAGGCTGTTCAGCTGGAGGCATGAGAGTGTGCAGGAGCTGCTGCAGCAGGAAGTGCATGACAGGGACGGAGGATGAGGAGGCTGTTCCGTTGGAGGCATGAGAGTGTGTAGGAGCTGCTGCAGCAGGAAGTGCATGACAGAGAGGGAGGATGAGGAGGCTGTTCAGTTGGAGGCATGAGAGTGTGCAGGAGCTGCTGCAGCAGGAAGTGCATGACAGGGAGGGAGGATGAGGAGGCTGTTCAGTTGGAGGCATGAGAGTGCGCAGGAGCTGCTGCAGCAGGAAGTGCATGACAGGGAGGGAGGATGAGGAGGCTGTTCAGTTGGAGGCATGAGAGTGTGCAGGAGCTGCTGCAGCAGGAAGTGCATGACAGGGAGGGAGGATGAGGAGGCTGTTCCGCTGTGCCAGTGACTGTTTGTGTTTTTGCACAAGTGGAAAAACACTTGGTGGAAACACAATACCGAGAATGTGATATAGGAAGTGTGTTACATAAAATAGGCTCCCCTCCCTCTTAACGTAAACACGGGACGGATCCTGACGGCGTCGACCCGCTCCCGCCTCCACGCTGTGGCTTTGGATTCTTCCATCCGGACTTAAATACACAGGATCCAGTCCTGCCTCCCCCGTAACGCCGTCTACACGACAACCTCCCCTCTTGTTTGTTTACACACACACGCTGGAGGCACACAGGCTACCACAGAGCACACACACACACACACACTTGCACACTCACACATGTACACACACTCACGTGCACACAGACATGCACACACACATACACACGTGCACACGTGCGCACACGGACACACAGTGACATAAACAATCAACCTGCAGGTGACACAGCCCAGGAGGCATGTACATAATGTCAACAGTGTGCAGGCTGGGAGTTATGTCACACCAGTATGGACATAGCAGAGATTCTCTCTCTCTCTCTCTCTCTCTCTCTCTCTCTCTCTCTCTCTCCCCCTCTCTCTCTCTCCTGCTCTCATGTTCACTTTATCACTTTGTTCCTTCCCCTTCCTTTCTGTCATTTCTGCAGTATTTCTCTCACTTTCCTTCTTTCCCTCTTTTCTTTGTCCCTCTCTCTCTCTCTCTCTCTCTCCTTTAACCAATCTGTTGTTTTCACTTCCTTTTCCTTCCTTTCCTCTCTCACTCCCTCTCCATCTGTCTCTGTCTGTCTCTCCTTTCTCCTTGTTTACCTTCATTTCTATTTTCCTTTCCCTCGCTCCCCCCCTCCCCCCAGGCCATGTGTTCAAACCCTCCCATGCTCATCATCTCTCCAGCTTTCTGTTTTGCTCCTCATATGACTGCGTCTATCAGCTGCCATTTACATGCTCTGTTGTGCTGCTAATCTGTAGCGTTTCCTCCCGCTCTCCTCCTCCCTCTCTCTCTCCCGCTCTCCCCTTCCCTCTCTCTCAAGCACACACATACACTATCTCTCCCCCTCCCTCTCTCTCTCAAGCACACACATACACTATCTCTCTCTCCCCCTCCCTCTCTCTCTCACGCACACACATACACTATCTCTCTCACCCCCTCCCTCTCTTGCTCTCTCTCTCTCCCTCTCTCTCACGCACACACACATACACTCTCTCCCTCTCCCTTTCTCACGCACACACATACACTATTTCGATCTCCCTCTCTCTCACTCGCCCTCTCTCACGCACACACATACACTCTCTCGCTCTCCCTCTCTCTCTCTCACGCAGACACACACTATCTCTCTCTCTCTCTCACATGCACACATACACAATCTCTGTCCTTATCTCTCACGCACTCACACACACACATACACACATTCTCTCTCGCTCTCTCATACACGCGCACACACACACACATTCTCTCTCGCTCTCTCATACACGCGCACACACACACACATTCTCTCTCGCTCTCTCATACACGCACATTCTCACGCACACTCTCATGCACACACACATACACACATACGTTCTTTCTCTCTCGCTCTCACGTGCGCGCACACAGACTCACACTCTCTCTCTCCCACCTCCTCCATATCTATCCTGAACCACCCCCTCCCTTTCCTCTCGCTCTCTCTCACCCTCTCGTTCTGTTGCTCTCTGCAGCAGCACGTGACGTGGCAGCCGCACATGGCCCGGGCGTGTGAGCGAGCGAGAGAGAGAGAGAGAGATTTCAAAACATGCAAAGAGAGCACTCTTGACTTGACTCGCCCCCTCCAGCAATCTCTCTCTCTCTCTCTCTCTCTCTCTCTCTCTCTCTCTCTCTCTCTCTCTCTCGCTGGCTCTGTGCAGTCTTAGAGGACTGCAGAGTCAGTGATATTAACCCCTCCATGACTGGATGCAAACACAACCCTGGATGCCACATGGCTTAGTCCAACAACCTCACCTTCACACATAAGGGCGATGAAGAGATGAGCTACATGTAAGCGTTTCAGTCCCGACGTCGTTAAAACCTCCACATCTGGAAACTCTTCCCTCTTCAAAGTCAAACCGTCGCTGATTTCACTTGTGCTCAGCGTGTTTTGCAGAGCCGTCAGAGGAGTCCAGCGAACTCAAACGTGCGATTTGGAGTAAACGGTGAAATCCTGATTTCAGGGGAACCTCGGTTTACTGCCACTGTCATGCAGGCGTTGACCCAGAAGGTGACAGGCCGAGCTGCCACGCTGCCATGCAGCCATGCAGCCCTGCAGCGGGGCTGCCATGCAGCCCTGCAGCGGGGCTGCCATGCAGCCATGCAGCCCTGCAGCGGGGGCTGCCATGCAGCATGCAGCGTGCAGCGTGCAGCGGGGGCTGCCATGCAGCCATGCAGCCCTGCAGCGGGGCTGCCATGCAGCATGCAGCATGCAGCGGGGCTGCTCTGGTGTGAAACACGTCAGACACAAAGCTTTATTGTTGCATGTTGCAAACACAGAAGAGCAAAGTAAAGAAGCAGAGGAGGACGGCAGCTCTTCTATGCCGTTCACCAAATGAAAGGACCACAGAGCCGCAAGCACTCACGGGTCTGCACAACACACTTAACCTGCAAATACCGTCTTCCTGTCAGCCCGCTCTGTCCTCCCTGCCTGGTTCCTCACACCGTCCTGGCCCGGCCCAGTAAAACCTCCTTACTGCAAAACCTCCTCCTGCGCGGCCATCCGTAATTACTGAGCGAAGATTCATCTGACGTATATTTCATGTGCAATAGCCGCAACCGGTTCTCACACACAACTCAGAACCGTCCCAATAATGACCGCCTCAAAAGCCCAACATGACGATACCGCATGCTCCCCCCAGCCAGAGCCCCTGACGGCTAGAGGAGCTCATACAGAACACACCGTAAACCCGTCCGGGGCACCGCCGTGTGCAACCCGGGGAGCCGCAGACCTACCATGGCCTTGACAGGTTTAATCGTTACACCTGCTATCAATTAGCTTTGTTCTACATCGTTTACTTATTGATATCGTTTTTTCCATTTTCTATCGTATTATATATACACATTTAATGTAGACTAGATATATGACTATATATGTATTAACGTTTTCCAAGTATTTTATATGTATAGATATAAATATAGATACATATATGTGTATTAACATTTTCTATAGTATTATATATACATATATATGACCGTTTTATATATATATGAACGTTATATATATGTATATGAACGTTTTATAGAGAGAGAGAGAGAGAGAGAGAGAGAGAGAGAGAGAGAGAGAGAGAGAGAGAGAGAGAGAGCTTTTCTTCAGAAACATCAGTGGCGTTGATAAAAGTGCTCAACAAATGAGGAGCAGAATATTAAGATAGCTATAGGAAATATACATTATATATATGAATGTTATATATATATATGTGTGTGTATAGAGAGAGAGAGAGAGAGAGAGAGAGAGAGAGAGAGCTTTTCTTCAGAAACTTCGGTGGCGTTGATAAAAGTGCTCAACAAATGAGGAGCAGAATATTAAGATAGCTATAGGAAATATACATTATATATATGAACACTTGCCTCATAAGAGGCGCATTTGCATAATGGGAAGTGTTTTGCTACAGCGGCATGTGGGCACATTCTGTTCTCCGCTGAGCTGTGCTTTGTGTCCACACAAACACACATCACAGACTAGAGACAAACCCTAACGTGAGCACGTTGATTACCTTTACTACCCTCCTCTGTTCCCCAATATCACCCATCTATTTCTGCCCTCTCTCGCTCTCCCCCTCTCCCTCGCTCTCTCTTGCTCACTCCTTCTCTCTCTCTCCTCTCTCTGACCCTCTCTCTCGCTTTGAGCTCTCTCTCTCTCCTTCTCTCTGTCCCTCCCTCTCTCTCCCTCTCAGAGCTTTCTCTCTCTCCTTCTCTCTCTCCTTCTCTCCCTCTCTCTCTCTCCCTCTCTCTCTCTCTCCTTCTCTCCCTCTCTCTCTCTCCCTCTCTCTCTCTCTCCCTCTCCCTCTCCGAGCTCTCTCTCTCTCTCCCTCTCCCTCTCTCTCTCTCTCTCAGCTCCCTCTCTCTCTCTGAGCTCTCTCTCTCTCTCCCTCTCTCTCCCTCTCTCTCTCTCTCTCCCTCTCCCTCTCCGAGCTCTCTCTCTCTCTCCCTCCCCCTCTCTCTCGTGCTCTCAGAGCAGAGTAGTAACACTTCAACTCCACAGGGACCTCAGGGATTTCTGGATGGATGCATCATGCTCAGCCGAGTCACGTGTTCATAATTCAGGCTAAAGCACTCCCGCATACAGCGCGCGCACACACACACACACACACACACACACAGACACACACCACACAGACACACAAATGTGGGTGCAGAAACACACACACACACAGAAATAAAAGCATGCACCAATTTAAGCACACATGCACACGAGTCTGCATGCAAGTACACAAAGACATTCACCTAAGTGTGCTTGACATGAAGATGAATAAATTCATATCTTGTGATGACGGATTCATGCAGATATGCACAAACAGACGCACAATAACACGATTCCTGCATGCAGCCTGCAGACACATGCATGACCCCCCACCCACACACACACACACACACAGAAAGATGCATGCAGACTACCAGAAACATGCACGTTAAGAATAAGGCAAAAGACACATACACACAGTAGCGTTCATGCACCGCAACACACCGAATACATGCAGATCACACACACTCGACCATGCACGTGCATGCACATAGACACGTGCACAAAACACACGGGCATCATATGTGCATAAATACATACAAACCTGAAAGCATTCAAACAGAGACACACACACACACACGTGTGCGTGAAAATGTTGCACACGTACACACACGGTAAACACACACAAATACACTCACACAGATGTGAGTAAATACAGAGGTGGTCACACGAGCCAGTCAGCATGCTAACACATGCACAAATGCTTGCATACTTTGGTGCATGCACGTGCAGAAACACACACACACACACACACACACACACACAGCAGTATCCCTTGGTAATCACTCCGGTGTACCAGGCTGTATTTTTTCTACATCTGCTTCATCTTTGGCCGAGGCGTTGTGTGCGCTCAAACACTGCTTGTTGTTTTCACTCCATAAGGTGCAGCAGCCTGCGATGCTCTCTCTCTCTCTCTCCCCTCCCCCTCTCCCCCTCCCTCCCTCTCTCTCCCCTCCCCCTCTCCCCCTACCCCCCCCTCTCAATCATACTTTCCTCTAGCTATTCAGTGACCTCGCCAGACCTCTCATACGGTGCAGCATCTCCTCTCTCATTATTCATGATTCACCATGAAAGGCAAAAACATCATGTTCCCGTCCCAACTCCTGGAACCTCCACCTCCTCGCAGGTCTCTCCATCTGCCGGTCTGTCTCTCTTTCCTCCGCCTCTTTCTCCGACCCGCGCCCTCTCTCTCTGGCTGTCTTTTCCCGACTCCCTCTCTGTCCACATGTGCCTCCGTCGGTATTCCTGTCCATTTCTCTCTCCGCCCCCCCTCCACCATCCCAGGACAAAGACAGGTGCTCGTCCCTTCAGTCACCCAACTGGTAGATGGATGAAGTTCATGTGGACCGAGTGCTTCATGCAGCACTTGTGATCAGTGGTTGGATATGTAGGCTTCCCTTTTTATGTCCGTCTCTGAGCTACTTTCTTTTTCCATTTTTAATATTTTAGTCTTTACATGCTCCCTGCTGAGTGTTCACCGTTTTATCCCATACTGCTGCAAACCCACCGCCCTCTGAGACGGCAGTGGAGACAGAGCAGCTCTCCAACCGTCTCTTTTTTCCCCGTCTCTCTTTCTCTTGGTCTGTTGTCCGTCCCTGTCTGTCTGTCTGTCTGTCCATTTTTCTCCCTCTCCCTCGCCACCTCCTTCTCTTGCTCACCACGCTGCCGGTTGTGAGGTCGTCTGTCTAATGGCTGTGCGATGAGTCTACATCTACAAAGAGACGCGTCGTGAAAATGAGCTGCAGTGACACCGGCTCGTGGATTCGGCCGCAGGGACAGCACAGCGCCTTGCCTTGCCACGCCTCGCCACGCCTCGCCTCGCCACGCCTCGCCACGCCTCGCCTCGCCTCCAGCTTCCCTTCGCTCAGAGCCAGAGGAGCTGGAAAACATGTTCCCGTGAAATGAACAGCAACGCACAAGTCCATGCTGGGGCACACTACGCTTCACAAAAACAACAGACTAAATGAGAGGAGCTAATGCGGATCCAGAGAGCTAAGAGCCGCTATCCGATCCATGAGACATAACTAGACAACGCTTCATTTCCTGCTTCCGGTGCTTCCGGTGTGGCAAGATGGCGGCACGAATTCACGTTTGCATCTTGGTTTGCTGGCTGGGAGAGCCTGGTCTGCTGCATCCTGTGGGCCCAGGGACCCCGGCCCTGCCTGGAGCTGCACCCAAGGAGGAAACACCGAGGGCGGTCTGACAGGACGCGGAAGCGGGGCAGGCTAAGCTAACTGCTAGCTGCAGACCAGCAGTTCCGATAACACCAAGGGCGGTCGGGCGGCGGCCTCGCCTAGCCTTGACTGTGTGTTTTGTGTCGTCGTGTGGAGTGCGGGGAGGTGTGTCGAGGGTGTCTGGCTGGGAGAGCTGGCGCCGGATCGGCCGGGAGAGCCCGGTCCGCTGCGTTCTGTGGAACCAAGGACCCCGGCCCTGCCTGGAGCTGCACCCGAAGAGGAAGCACCGAGGGCGGTCTGACAGGACACGGAAGCGGGGCAGGCTAAGCTAACTGCTAGCTCATGCAGACCCGCAGTACCGACAGTCATCCTGGCTGGTCTTCGTTCTGCTGGACACGGATTTATTTATAGTTTCTTACTTTAGCTGTGTGTGTTGGTTTGGATATGTGTGTTGGTTTGGATATGTGTGTTGGTTTGGATATGTGTGTTGGTTTGGATATGTGTGTTGGTTTGGATATGTGTGTTAGTTTGGGTATGTGTGTTGGTTTGGATATGTGTGTTAATTTAGATATGTGTGTTGGTTTGGATATGTGTGTTAGTTTGGATATGTGTGTTGGTTTGGATATGTGTGTTGGTTTGGATATGTGTGTTGGTTTGGATATGTGTGTTAGTTTGGATATGTGTGTTAGTGTGGATATGTGTGTTGGTTTGGATATGTGTGTTAGTTTGGATATGTGTGTTAGTGTGGATATGTGTGTTGGTTTGGATATGTGTGTTAGTGTGGATATGTGTGTTGGTTTGGATATGTGTGTAGGTTTGGACATGTGTGTTAATTTAGATATGTGTGTTGGTTTGGATATGTGTGTTAGTTTGGATATGTGTGTTAGTGTGGATATGTGTGTTGGTTTGGATATGTGTGTTGGTTTGGATATGTGTGTTGGTTTGGATATGTGTGTTAGTTTGGATATGTGTGTTAGTGTGGATATGTGTGTTGGTTTGGATATGTGTGTTGGTTTGGACATGTGTGTTAATTTAGATATGTGTGTTGGTTTGGATATGTGTGTTAGTTTGGATATGTGTGTTGGTTTGGATATGTGTGTTGGTTTGGATATATGTGTTAGTTTGGATATGTGTGTTGGTTTGGATATGTGTGTTAGTTTGGATATGTGTGTTAGTTTGGATATGTGTGTTGGTTTGGGTATGTGTGTTAGTTTGGATATGTGTGTTACTTTAGATATGTGTGTTAGTTTGGATATGTGTGTTAGTTTGGATATGTGTGTTGGTTTGGATATGTGTGTTAGTTTGGATATGTGTGTTAATTTAGATATGTGTGTTAGTTTGGGTATGTGTGTTACTTTAGATATGTGTGTTAGTTTGGATATGTGTGTTAGTTTGGATATGTGTGTTGGTTTGGATAGGTGTGTTGGTTTGGGTATGTGTGTTCTTGTAGTTCTTGAAGTTTCTGGATGTGTGTTTTCGTCTTTGTGTTGCGCTGCCGTGGGCTCGGACAAAGCGTTTGTGATTCTGATTCTTAACGGCGTCACATGGTTTAGTAGGTCTCTTGGTCGGCACGGTAACGCTGCCCTCAGTCGGGTGCAGCGACTGCTCACTAGCGCATGTCTGGGTGCATTAAGTCAGCACAGAGGCCGGGCCTGGTGCAGACTCGGCCTCATCACGGCTCCTGCTCATGCAGGCCGGGGTCGGACCGCAGGTGGGAGGCGCTGTGTGCGACGCCTGTTAGAGACCGGCCGGGCTCGTTTTCGGCGTGATAGCGCGTCTACACAGCCGTCTAGAACAAACTCTTATTAGGTCGTTACTCGGATTTCAAGCTGAATAACCCAAACCGGCCATCACAAGCCGAATGGGCAGGGACGCGGACGAGGACCCGGACGCCACGCCTCCACCGCCGCCCCAAGCCTCCACCGCCGCCCCAAGCCTCCACCGCCTCCCCAAGCCTCCACCGCCTCCCCAAGCCTCCACCGCCGCCCCAAGCCTCCACCGCCGCCCCAAGCCTCCACCGCCGCCCCAAGCCTCCACCGCCGCCCCAAGCCTCCACCGCCGCCCCACGCCTCCACCGCCGCCCCAAAGCCTCCACCGCCGCCCCAAGCCTCCACCGCCGCCCCAAGCCTCCACCGCCGGCCCACGCCTCCACCGCCGCCCCAAGCCTCCGCGGTCCCGAGCCGCCGAGGAGGAATCAGAACCTGAAAGTGTCCGACGTGGAGCGACTCCTGTACCGGGGCTGGTTTAGGATCAGTCCTGCACTCGGTCAGCAGCTTAGAGCTCCCTCGCCCCCGACGCGTCGCCGACCCGAGTCTGGCACGGCACACACACAAGTGCATCGACTCACACACACACACCGAGGACACACACATGTACAGACGCGCACAAACATATCAGCACACGCACACACACACAACCTTGCTTGGATGTATACACACACTAAAACACACACACACACTGAAACACACACACACACACTAAAACACACACACACACACACACACACACACACACACACACACACACACACACACACACACTAAAACACACACACACACACACACACACACACACACACACACACACACGCACAACCTTGCTTGGATGTATACACACACTAAAACTGCAGGCATACGTGTTGAAGTACACACACGCACACACACAAACACACACGCACACACACGCACACACACAACACACACACACACACACACACACACACACACACACACACACACACACACACACACACACACACCGCTACACGCAGAGTTTTTCATCTCGTTGCCTTCTGCACATTAACACAACACACTCCCCATCCCATGAAAACAAACTTCCCCACCAACTCACCATGTAGACACTCAGGTCCTCCCATCATGCCTTGCTGCGGTGGCGGGGGCTGGGGCTGCACGGTCTCCAGTCCGAGCAGTGAGGATGAAGAGGATGAAGACGAGATGGATGAGGAAGAGGATGAGCAGGGTGGAGGAGAGGACGGAGGGCACTGGGAGCTCTGGTTAGGAACCGCCGACTGGGAGCTCTGGAAGAGAAAAGAAGAGAGGAGAAGTGAAAGAGGAGAGGAGAAGAGAAGAGAGGAGAAGACGAGAGGAGAAGATGAGAGGAGAAGAGAAGAGAGGAGAAGATGAGAGGAGAAGATGAGACGAGAAGAGAAGAGGAGAGAAGAGAGGAGAAGACGAGAAGACGAGAGAAGAGAAGAGAAGACGAGAGGGGAAGAGAGGAGAGGAGAAGAGAAGAGAAGCGAGGAGAAATGGGCAGAAGAGAAGAGAGAAGGGGAGGAGAAGAGAGGAGAGGAGAAGACAAGAGAAGTGAGGAGAAATGGGCAGAAGAGAAGAGAGAAGGGGAGGAGAAGAGAGGAGAGGAGAAGACAAGAGAAGTGAGGAGAAATGGGCAGAAGAGAAGAGAGAAGGGGAGGAGAAGAGGAGAGGAGAAGACAAGAGAAGTGAGGAGAAATGGGGAGAAGAGAAGAGAGAAGGGGAGGAGAAGAGAGGAGAGGAGAAGACAAGAGAAGTGAGGAGAAATGGGCAGAAGAGAAGAGAGAAGGGGAGGAGAAGAGAGGAGAGGAGAAGACAAGAGAAGAGAGGAGAAATGGGGAGAAGAGAGAAGGGGAGGAGAAGAGAGGAGAGGAGAAGACAAGAGAAGAGAGGAGAAATGGGGAGAAGAGAGAAGGGGAGGAGAAGAGAGGAGAGGAGAAGACAAGAGAAGTGAGGAGAAATGGGGAGAAGAGAGAAGGGGAGGAGAAGAGAGGAGAAGAGGAGAAGAGAGGAGAAGAGGAGAGAAGTGAAGAGAAATGGGGAGAAGAAAAGAGAGAAGGGGAGGAGAAGAGAAGAGAGGAGAAGACAAGAGAAGTGAAGAGAAATGGGGAGAAGAAAAGAGAGAAGGGGAGGAGAAGAGAGGAGAGGAGAAGACAAGAGAAGAGAGGAGAAGAGGAGAGAAGAGAGGAGAGGAGAAAACAAATGGATAAGGCTGAAGACTGAGTCAGTAAGCAAAAGGCTGCTCTGTCCTTCGTGATACTGGGCTGTACAAACCAAACTGGCTTGACTAAGACAAAGTTAGTGAAATGTGAAGAAGGAAAGAGTGCATTGCTATCCTTTACGCTTTGGTAGGACATTTCACCTCCTTTTTAAGGAACATGCACACACTATCACATAGAAAATATCGAGAATGAAAGTTTTGGTGGAAATTCACATCTGCACCACTGCAGGTGAAACCTGACCCTTGACCTCCTGGACGACTTAACATCTACCTACCGACCTATCTTGACAGAGAGAGAAAGAGGCATGCCATGATTACACTGGTCGTCATTCTATCCGGGATTTCCATGCTGTAAATAGGAGCCTGC
This sequence comes from Lampris incognitus, assembly GCF_029633865.1. NCBI lineage: Eukaryota > Metazoa > Chordata > Actinopteri > Lampriformes > Lampridae > Lampris > Lampris incognitus. The sequence continues at coordinate 41,689,845 of NC_079228.1, read as the reverse complement.
GTTACCTGGGAGGGGATCTGGGCGCTGGTGGAGCTGGGGCCATTGTTGTGCATGCCCATCCCGTTCTCCGTCAGGAACTCCTCCAGGTCCATGTACTGCAGCTGGAAAAGGCCGCCGTCACACGGCAGGGTCCGCTCCCACAGCAGAGGTCCCAGGAACGCCGACTGGGAGTTGGGCCGCACGGGGCCGGACCCCGGGGTCCCGCCAACCCCGCCTGGTCCCCCAGCGTTGACGCTCAGCGAGTCCTCGTCCGAATCCTGGGGTTTGTCTTTGTCTGGAGAGGACGGAGAGGATGAGAGAGTTGTGGGTTCACGTTGCTGACGTTGACAGATTCTGTCTAAACTGCACCCCTGAAGATTTACAATCAATGTTACCGTCAGGTACGAGTTTCACGTTTTCACCAAATTCGGGAGAACGTTAAGTGCAGTCGAAGGAGTGCGGTTGATGTGTCTAAGGCTGGAAACATACTTAACGCAAATACGCAAACGCAGGAATCAATGGACGGCAGGCGAAGGGAAGGCGCAGGTCCCAGTGTCCATATACTACGTGCAGTCATGCGTTGATCTGGCGGGAAAAAATGTAAGATGCTGAGGGGGCGCTACTGGGGGGTTTTTGGTGGAAAGTAGGAAGTTCTCAGGAAGTAGGAAAGTTCATTGATAGCCGTGTCTGCGGCGGAGGAGTGCGTTCTTTTGTATTTGCTGAATAGGAGAAGAAAAAAGCAACATCTGCCACCTCCTTGCAGGCATTTTCCACCGCAGCTCGGCCGGACTGCAGGGGGACTGCTGTCATTAACGGGAACATACGCTCAAACAAGCTCAGCTAGTTCCTCCTCAAACTCCTCTGCTTTTTTTCTCTGGTATTGACACATGCCAGAGAAATAATTGTCGTAGGAGAAGAAATATCTGCACTACCTGTCATAGCGCCCCTTGTGGGAAGACTCAGATTGCAGCTTGCGGTTGCGTTGCGTTATCAAATCCGGCCTGACGCATTTTTCAACGCAATGACGGGTGAAATCGGCGTAGCGGAGGCAATGCGTTGCGTATTTGGGGTAAGTATGTTTCTAGCCTAACAAGCAACATGAGGGAACGAGCCGAGAGAAGGCCTTCACCAGCCCACAGAAGGCCTTCACCAGCCCACAGAAGCCCTTCACCAGCCCACAGAAAGGCCTTCACCAACCCACAGAAAGGCCTTCACCAGCCCACAGAAGCCCTTCACCAGCCCACAGAAGCCCTTCACCAGCCCACAGAAGCCCTTCACCAGCCCGCAGAAGCCCTTCACCAGCCCGCAGAAGGCCTTCACCAGCCCGCAGAAAGGCCTTCACCAGCCCACAGAAGGCCTTCACCAGCCCACATAAGGCCTTCACTAGCCCACAGAAGCCCTTCACCAGCCCGCAGAAAGGCCTTCACCAGCCCACAGAAGCCCTTCACCAGCCCACAGAAGCCCTTCACCAGCCCACAGAAGCCCTTCACCAGCCCACAGAAGCCCTTCACCAGCCCACAGAAGCCCTTCACCAGCCCACAGAAAGGCCTTCACCAGCCCACAGAAAGGCCTTCACCAACCCACAGAAGCCCTTCACCAACCCACAGAAGCCCTTCACCAACCCACAGAAGCCCTTCACCAGCCCACAGAAGCCCTTCACCAGCCCACAGAAGCCCTTCACCAGCCCGCAGAAAGGCCTTCACCAGCCCACAGAAGCCCTTCACCAGCCCACAGAAGGCCTTCACCAGCCCACAGAAGCCCTTCACCAGCCCACAGAAGCCCTTCACCAGCCCACAGAAAGGCCTTCACCAGCCCACAGAAGCCCTTCACCAGCCCACATAAGGCCTTCACTAGCCCACAGAAGCCCTTCATCAGCCCACAGAAGCCCTTCACCAGCCCACAGAAGGCCTTCACCAGCCCACAGAAGCCCTTCACCAGCCCACAGAAGGCCTTCACCAGCCCACAGAAGCCCTTCACCAGCCCACAGAAAGGCCTTCACCAGCCCACAGAAGGCCTTCACCAGCCCACATAATGCCTTCACTAGCCCACAGAAGCCCTTCACCAGCCCACAGAAGGCCTTCACCAACCCACAGAAGACCTTCACCAGCCCACAGAAGGCCTTCACCAGCCCACAGAAGGCCTTCACCAGCCCACAGAAGCCACGCCGGGCTGACACGGTGGCACTGGGGACTCCCATTCACTCTGAATGGAGCTCAAACTACACTCACCCTCCCATCTATCACCGTGAGTTAAAGGGAAAAACCGGAAATCTTCAGGATTGTGTCTTTAATTTGCTTGTTTAACCTTGTTCTTGAAACCAGGAAGTCACTTTGAGATAAAGTCAAAAGTCTTTTTAATGGCTGAACGGACCAAAGAATGGCGGGACCTGAGAAGGACACTAGGAGGCAGGCTGAGATAGTTAAGAAGACACCGACTGAAACGGTCCATTAAGCACGGAAATACTCCACGGGTGCAAAAAAGTCAGACTCTTTTTGTTCTTTGAAGAAACACCTTGTTATAAACAGGAGTCCTGAGATGACTCTAGAGCAGTGTTTCTCAACCCAGTCCTCAAGGAACCCCTACCCTGCATATTTTCTTTGCAACCCTGAATAGGTTCCTGTTTGTAGTTATTCAACCAATCAGCAATGAATTTTGTCAGATGTTGCACACCTTGCATAATTAAGTGCTGCGAGATGATTGGTCGAGTAAGTACAAGCAGTGCTACCTATGCAGGGTTACAATGAAAATCTGCAGGATAGGGGGGTCCTTGAGGACTGGGTTGAGAAACACTGTGCTAGAGGGTCCGGGAGCAGGGTCACCAACCCTGATCCCGGAGAGCTACCGACCGTCCTGCCGGTTTTCACTCCAACCCTAATTTAACACAGCTGATTCAATTAATCAAGGTCTTGTTATGTAGGTAAGAAGCAGAATCAGGTGTGTTAAAGTAAGGTCGCAGTAAGAACCGGCAGGGCGGTAGCTCCCCAGGGGCAGGGTTGGTGCCCGCTGCTCTAGAGAGTAATATGTAATATGAAATGTGTACGTAGCGAATTCAGGGGGGCGGCCGGGACGCGGGGGCGACTGTGTTAGCCAGTCAACTAAAGGGGCCGACCCGTTAGCCAAGGGCTAGCGAGTCTAGTCATCCGTGGTCATTACATGTATTTAGGGAATCATATTTTTTCTTTATATTTGTACATACTAATCTTATCAATCTCCACATTCGTTTAACAATGTGACAGGTGTTTACTTTGTGTACACGTTTACTTGTAAAAATTGGTCTTCAAGGCGTCTAAATAAGACGAGCAGTTATTTAATCTGAGTCACACTAATGAGATCGCCCGCTCTGTTAGGATGCACTGAAAATATTCACTCATTCATACTCCTTATCATATCGTATGCGCCCATTCACATCCTCATATTACCTCAGCGGTGATGTATTCATTTATTCAGCACAGTGTCTTGCCATGCGACACCTGCAGCACCTTTGAGCAAGGCAGCAAATTTCTCTCAAGCTGCAAGACGTGCACGCACTTGCAGGATTTGTGCATGCAAACAGGTGCACATGCACGTGCACGCACACACATACACACACACACACACACACACACACACACACAAAAGCGCAGTCTGGCCCCATATCGTGTGTTTTGTGTAACATCGTTTCCCGTGTTTCTGTATAAACGACTTTGTAACATTTGTTCTTTGGTTTTTGATAACAGACTCCCATCAACAAGCCACACCTGACTGACCCCTGACCCCGCCCTAATGACGGGGGAGTGAGTGAAAACGTTGATTTTTTTTTACCCTGCAGAGACCAATGGAGCAAAATAGAAAGAGAAACTGAATCCCTCTTATAAAGCGCACATCAAACGGAGGTGAAGTATCGGCATCAGTTTGTGTTTGCACTGGTTCTGGAACTTTTATTTTGAAAGGCGCTCTATAAATAAAGGCTCCCTTACTTTAACATCTCATTCACCTCCATCCATTTTTAAAACTCTTGACTTACTCCCACAACTTTCCAACTAGAGTAACCCAACTATACAAAGCTGTCCTTCATGTTGTCATCTGATGTCCCCTCTCCTCTTTTCTTCCCTCTTTCTTCCCATCCCTCCGTCCCTTGTTGATGTCCATTCATTTGGTAACTAATAGCTTTAAAGCCGGAGACATGAGACTCTGCAGGAGGCCTCGATCTGACAGGTCAGAGGTCAATCTTGCCTTTCTGTAAAGATACCCCACTTTTATCTTTCTTTTCCATCCTTTGTTCCTGCCAACACTTTCAGCCGGCCCCCATATTCTCTCTGGAAGCTGAATTTTCTAGTTGTAGAGTTAGAAATGCATAACTTTCATGATCAAAATAAAAAGTGTACATAAATTAGATATTGGCTGAAAGGGGGGGGGCCTGAATATTTTGTGCCGTACTTGAATAATTTGACTCTTTTTTTGTTGTAAAACCATCCAGAAGAGAAAACATACTGAATAAAGGGCATACTGAATAATAAAAAGTGATAAAATAATGATAAAAGAGCATATTTAACTGAGCTGGCCTGACAGAGCTGACAGGAAAGAGACGACATAAGGAGAGAAAGAGGGCTGGAGACAGACGTAACGGACAGAGAGGAAGACAGACAGAGTGATAAAGAGAACATTAGAAAGACAAGCGATTCAGATGCACAAGGACTTAAAGAATACCAAGACCTAAGGAATGATGGAGGAGGCAGAGATGAGGGAGGGAGACGGAGAGAGCGAGAGAGGAGATAAAGAGGGAGAGAGGAGAGGGAAGGCGGTGAGAAATCAGATCCATCATATTTGTGTTTTTTTTGGTCTGTAATCACCGCACGTCCATCATCTCTGTTGTGATTGTCTGTCAGTCATCCTCCTTTTTAAATGCACTCTATTCATTAGCGACTCTACTAGCATGGCGGAAGCACAAAGGAAAACACGGGAAGTAGAGAAAGACGGAGAGGGAAGAAGAAAAGACCACAGAAAGATTCGTTGAATCTGCAACGATTCTCCGAGGGGTAAAAGTACTCAACTGGAAACAGCCACTAGGGGGCGATCATAATGAGCCCAATTATCCACCTGTCAAATGAAAGGCGGTCTAATGTCTAAATTAGCTTCTTTTCTTTTTCTTTCTTTGTAGACGCCAGTTATTGGTCCAAAAATATGTTTGTAATAGTTAAAATTTATCCAGGGGCAGCACTCGACCCTGTGCACAACTGGACTCCACTGACTTCCGGTTTCTACTGCAGTGGTCATACCAGTTTCCTGTTTGTTGGCGCGTGCTATTGGCAATGGCGTATTTTTCGCGATGCCTGCAAGGTTTTCATCCTCATATCATCCTCATCCTCACAACTGTGGACGTACCTTGATACGCACCCCTTGAAACTTTCCACCCGTGTGCTGGTAGGTGCAGGTGAGAGTTTGTCGACAGTTGTGTGCACGTGGTTGACATTTATCCACGGTAAATCTCGCAGGCATCGCGAAAAATATGCCACTGTCAACAGCACACGCCAACAAACAGGAAACTGGTATGACCGCTGCAGTAGAAACCGGAAGTCAGTGGACTACAGTTTATGCACAGAGCCGACTGCATTGCCAAAGCCGGGAAATTATGTAATTTTTTTTTTAAATTGACTTGTACACTGTGATTCCCAGCGTTACACAAAACAGTAGTTGCAATAGTAGTAGTGACTACAAATAGACAATAGTAGCACGGTGACACGAACGGCGAGAAACCGAAAAGTGATTATGGGAAAATGAGTGGACTTTGGCTGTGATCACACTGGACTCATTTTTGGCAGTGGGAGGCGCCTTTTTCTAATTAAGTATATATGGACTCAGAGTGTTTTGCTCACTACTTATGTGCCCTGGGTGGCTCATGTTTTTATGCCTCATTCGCATAAAAGCTACAATGCAAAAAGACCGAAAAGTCAATGAAAAGAACGAAAAGTCAATGAAAAGAACGAAAAGACCGAAAAGTCAATGAAAAGCTGCGACTTGTGGCTTTATCCACCAGACAACTTTGTCACGCAAGTGGAAAAATGTTCAACTCGTGCCACAAAGTTGCCCGAAGCAACAAAGTAACAACCAAGCCCTTTTTTGGGGGGGGGGGATCACGAAGCCACACCCCCGCCAGCGTCGCAAATGGAGAATAGAAGCCAAAATGGAGGATAAATCCATTTGTGTTGTTTCTGCATGTCTAGAGTTGAACGATACCACTTCGGTATCATACAGAGACCAAAATAAAATGGCATTAGCATAGTGAAAGATCAGCGAAGTTGTTTTCCACGACCGCCAAAGCCACAGCCCTTCTAGCCTCCCGGTATGTGTCTGCTGCTTCAGGAGACCCCTAGGCCAACCAAGCCCGAAAGTCCTCCTTCTTCAGCCTGACGGCTTCCCACACCATCTGTGTCCACCAGCGGATTCTTAGGTTGCCACCTCGACAGGCACCAATGACCTTATGACCACAGCTCCTACTTGCTGCTTCAAGGCTTTTAACATGGCCCACTCATACTCCATGTCTCCAGCCTCCCTCGGGATACATGGGACCTTCTTCCGGAGGTGGGAGTTGAAGATCTCACGGACAGGGGCTTCCACCAGATGTTCCCAGTTCACCCTCACTACACGTTTGGGTTTGCCAGGTCTGTCCGGCAGCCTTCCCCGCCATCTGATCCAACTCACCATCAGGTGGTGATCAGTTGACAGCTCTGCTCCTCTCTTCACCCGAGTGTCCAAAACATACGGCTGCAGATCTAATGATACAACCACAAAGTCTATGATCGATCTTCGGCCCAAGGTGTTCTGGTACCAAGTACACTTATGAACTACCTTATGTTTGAACATGGTGTTTGTTATGGCCAATCCATGACTCACACAGAAGTCTAATAACAAGGCACCACTCGGGTTCCAATCGGGGAGGCCTTTCCTCCCAATCATGCCCCTGCATATTTCTCCATCATTGCCCATGTGAGCGTTGAAGTTCCCCAGCAGAACTATAGAGTCCCCAGACCCCAGGTGGAACCCTATCCAAGACACCACCCAGATACTCCAAACTGCTATTTGGTGCATAAGCACACACAATAGTCAGAGCCTTCACCGCAGCGATTCGCGGTCGTATAGAGGTGACCCTCTCATTCTTCGGGAAGAACTCCAACACTGAGGCACTCAACCGGGGACTTGTGAGTGTCCCCACACCCGCCTGGCGCCTGTTACCTTGGCCAATTCCAGAAAAGTAGAGTCCAACCCCTCTTTAGGAATTTGGTACCAGAGCCTATGCTGTGTATGGAGGTGAGCCCAACTCTATCTAGTTCGTACCGCTCCACCTCCCGCACCAGCTCAGGCTCCTTCCCTGCCAGAGAGGTGACATTCCATGTCCCGAAGACCAGTCTGCGATGCTGGAAGTCAGCACACCCTGGTCCCCCACTTGCCTGCTGCCCGGCCTGCATTGCACCCTACCCTAATGTTCATCCCTGCGGGTGGTGGGTCCACGGGGTGGTCGAGCATAACTTGGCATTCTAAATCTGACCTAATAGTTACGCCAGTTGCACCGTCTAGGCTTAAATATTTTTCTTGCTAAAACCGGGTGTAAATCTTACCGCTAGTCAGGAGAAGGCATCAAAATCTAGGCCGTTTCTATAGTAATGACTTTAAACAACACAGCTTATAACACTGATCATGGCACGTCTTGTATATTGACTTTACAGCGATTGGGCTTTTAGACCGGAGAGAATTACTAGGGGCAGAAGCAAACCTTTGGACATATACGACGACGATGAGCTGACCGAAAGGTTTCTATTCTGTAGGAGATATAAACTTATTTAAGAGCGGCCATCAGATTTGCTTGCAGTTTGTGTCGGACACAACGCAGCGTTGTCACCCGCATTGCAGAATAGCGTTTCTCTTTTATCTCTTTTAACGGTGAGTTTGAAAACACATTTGGAGACATGATCTGCATCTACAAGTCCACCACTTGATGGGCCATCCGCAGGGTGTCACTGGCACTGAGCCGCCACCTTGCGTGGTATTATTAAAATAGCTATTATTTTTTTTTAAATCACTTAACGATCGTTTATGGCCTCTGTCAATTCTCTTCAAGTCGACTGCTTCTTATTTGTCATTAAATTGACTGCTAGGCAGAGGGCGTTTTCTTGTGCTGGCTGTACAGCTCTATTAATTTTCTTATCTCAATGTCCGTGAAATGTACTTTTCTTTCTCTTTGATCCTCCATAACATTGCCGCAAATTAGAAATGATTAGCTACAAATTAGCAAGACAGTGGGAGATTGTTAATGTACCCTAGCAACACAAGCTGCTAGGCAATAGTCATAATCATGTGGGCATTCACGTGGATGTGAATCGCTAAGACCGGGCGTGGTTAAGACTAGACTCAAGTATGGTTGGTACAACCGATGTAAAGTCAATTAGCAGTTGGGACCAGACTTAGTAAAGACCAGTTGGTGCAACCTGTGAATTTGATGGTATGAAACTGTGGCGCTACCCCAGACAGCAAAATTGCTGTGGCTCAGACCCGTCCCACACCCGACACTTTCATCTGGCCCACATACCGTGTGGAATGATGGCACTTGGGCAATGCTGCATGTGCCGCGTATTTGCCAAAGGCGGCCCATATTTGTTTTGTGATATTTGGGCCATATTCACCATTTACCACACAGGCCACTTCAGGGTTGCATCCAGATCACATTTGCCGATAGCACTGCGTCTTTGCCCAAAAAGGCCCACGTTTGATTTGCCATATTTGCTGTGGGCCACTTCAGGCTTACATCCATTTGGTCAGGGCCAGCAGAAGGCCGTCAGTACCGCATCATTGCCTGAAGTGGCCCACATCCGGATGCTGTCTGGGACTCAAGCTACTTGTTGGCGCGACTTGGTTTGTGAAATGAATAAAGCAACATGTTGGTGTGATTCAGCGTTAGACAAACGTCTTTAAGTCCCTAATAAGTTGAACGATGTTAAGCTCAGAATAAAAAATGTTTACGTCACTGCCACCTTTTCTCTGCTGTCCAATCAGAGCAGCAGAGGGGCGCAGCTTATCAACTGAACGACAGTCCGTCAACCACCCGGTTGACCGACTTTCCCTTTCCGAAAGAGGTGAAGCGAGTCCTCACTGCCTCCCTGTGTTGGAGAGGAGTAAATACGTTGT
>NC_079228.1:41628210-41675710 GCF_029633865.1 Lampris incognitus | reverse complement strand
CAAACACGGGTCAGTAACAAACAGGTCAGTAATAAACACAGGTCAGTAACAAACAGGCCAGTAATAAACAGGTCAGTAATAAACACAGGTGAGTAACAAACAGGTCAGTAATAAACACAGGTCAGTAATAAACAGGTCAGTAACAAACAGGTCAGTAATAAACACAGGCCAGTAACAAACACGTCAGTAACAAACTGGTTAGTAACAAACACGGGTCAGTAATAAACACGGGTCAGTAATAAACACGGGTCAGTAACAAACACAGGTCAGTAACAAACACGGGTCAGTAATAAACACGGGTCAGTAACAAACAGGTCAGTAACAAACAGGTCAGTAACAAACACAGGTCAGTAACAAACAGGTCAGTAATAAACACAGGTCAGTAACAAACAGGCCAGTAACAAACACAGGTCAGTAATAAACAGGTCAGTAATAAACACAGGTGAGTAACAAACAGGTCAGTAATAAACACAGGTCAGTAATAAACAGGTCAGTAACAAACAGGTCAGTAATAAACACAGGCCAGTAACAAACACGTCAGTAACAAACTGGTTAGTAACAAACACAGGTCAGTAACAAACACAGGTCAGTAATAAACACGGGTCAGTAACAAACACAGGTCAGTAACAAACACAGGTCAGTAATAAACACAGGTCAGTAACAAACAGGCCAGTAATAAACACAGGTCAGTAACAAACACAGGTGAGTAACAAACAGGTCAGTAATAAACACAGGCCAGTAACAAACACATCAGTAACAAACAGGTCAGTAACAAATAGGTCAGTAATAAACAGGTCAGTAACAAACACAGGTCGGTAACAAACTGGTTAGTAACAAACACAGGTCAGTAACAAACAGGTCAGTAACAAACAGGTCAGTAACAAACACAAGTGAGTAACAAACAGGTCAGTAATAAACAGGTCAGTAACAAACAGGTCAGTAATAAACACGTCAGTAACAAACACAAGTGAGTAACAAACAGGTCAGTAATAAACAGGTCAGTAACAAACAGGTGAGTAACAAACAGGTCAGTAATAAACACAGGTCAGTAATAAACAGAGGTCAGTAACAAACAGGTCAGTAATAAACAGGTCAGTAATAAACACAGGTCAGTAATAAACAGGTGAGTAACAAACAGGTCAGTAATAAACACAGGTCAGTAACAAACACAGGTGAGTAACAAACAGGTCAGTAATAAACACAGGTCAGTAATAAACAGGTCAGTAATAAACACAGGTGAGTAACAAACAGGTCAGTAACAAACACAGGTCAGTAACAAACAGGTCAGTAATAAACACAGGTCAGTAATAAACCGGTCAGGAATAAACACAGGTCAGTAACACACACGTCAGTAACAAACAGGTCAGTAATAAACACAGGTCAGTAACAAACAGGTCAGTAATAAACACAGGTCAGTAATAAACACAGGTCAGTAACAAACAGGTCAGTAATAAACACAGGTCAGTAACAAACACAGGTCAGTAATAAACACAGGTCAGTAACAAACAGGTCAGTAACAAACAGGTCAGTAATAAACACAGGTCAGTAACAAACACAGGTCAGTAATAAACACAGGTCAGTAATAAACTGGTCAGTATTTAACACAGGTCAGTAATAAACACAGGTCAGTATTTAACACAGGTCAGTAATAAACACAGGTCAGTAATAAACACAGGTCAGTATTTAACACAGGTCAGTAATAAACACAGGTCAGTATTTAACACAGGTCAGTAATAAACACAGGTCAGTAATAAACACAGGTCAGTATTTAACACAGGTCAGTAATAAACACAGGTCAGTAATAAACACAGGTCAGTATTTAACACAGGTCAGTAATAAACACAGGTCAGTAATAAACACAGGTCAGTATTTAACACAGGTCAGTAATAAACACAGGTCAGTAATAAACACAGGTCAGTAATAAACACAGGTCAGTATTTAACACAGGTCAGTAATAAACACAGGTCAGTAATAAACACAGGTCAGTAATAAACACAGGTCAGTATTTAACACAGGTCAGTAATAAACACAGGTCAGTAATAAACACAGGTCAGTATTTAACACAGGTCAGTAATTAACACAGGTCAGTAATAAACACAGGTCAGTATTTAACACAGGTCAGTAATAAACACAGGTCAGTATTTAACACAGGTCAGTAATAAACACAGGTCAGCAGGAAGAAAGCCTTCTACCAGCGTGGGTGTAAAAGGTTTGTCTCTTAAGACCAAAAAGAAAGAAGAACTGCACAGAGGCCTGGTGTGAGCCAGGGCCCTGACCTCCACCTCCCCACCAACTTGTGCTGCCAGGCGTTGTTATGCTGCCCTACCATATATATATATATATATATATATATATATATATATATATATATATATATATCTTAATAGTCCACTCCTCATTTGTTGAGCACTTTTATCAACACATTGACGGTTTCCGAAAAAAAACTGCTATATACGTACGTATATATGTATGTATATATGTATGTATATATGTATGAATGTATGTATGTATATATATGTGTATGTATGTGTATGTATGTATGTGTATGTATATATATGTATGTATGTATGTATATAGTTTCCTGAGGACTGAAGTCAAAACAATGTGCGTGTTGTGTGTCATTTAAAGGGACAGGGGCCTTGCTTCATCAACAAGCGCGTGCGCTATCCCCCCCACCCACCCCCACCCCACAACCACACGCTTGCCGTCACTCACCTTTGACCTCACAGCAGTCCTTGGCGGCTCTCTGGTCGGCTTTGATTGGCACCTGGAGCAGCGACTTGAGGTTGGCCATGGAAGTCAGGTGGCCGCCGCTAGGGGCGCCCCCCGGCGGATTGCTGTTCCCGAACTGGGGGCTGGCGCCGGCCGGGAGATCCGGCGGTAGGAGCTGAGTGAGCGGCCTTGACATGACGCGGAGAGCCGTTCGGGACCTTCGGACCTCCCTTCCAGACCCAAAACAAAATCAATAATAATCCAGCAGCGGATGATTGACAGGCGCGGCGGGTGGCGGGTGGGGGGTGGGGGGGGGGCTCAGCGGGCGGACAGGTGTGTCGGAGCGGCTCAGGCTCGTTCCGGTAGCGCCGCGCGTCCTTTCCGTCCCATGAAGGAATCCGAACTTAAGTCCAGGACGGAGCCATGCTGACCCGTGCGCCAGCCTAATGCATGTTCTCTGAGGCGATAACGGCCCTTCCAAGAGTTGGTCTGCCCCCCTCCTCTGCTGACTTCCGCCCTCAGCAGGAGATACGCAAACTTATCTATTTCTGAGACGCCTCGGTGGGACGAACCGAGCGGCCCTGGTGTAGTCCGGCAGTCCTGGTGTAGTCCGGCAGCGCTGGTGTAGTCCGGCAGCCCTGGTGTAGCCCGGCAGCCCTGGTGTAGTCCGGCAGCCCTGGTGTAGCCCGGCAGCCCTGGTGTAGTCCGGCAGTCCTGGTGTAGTCCGGCTCGGGTTCCGGGCGGCAGGGGCGGTTCGGCTGAGCTGGTGTCGAGCGCCTCTTCTTCTTCTTCTTCGTCCCGGCAAATAGAAGCGAGACGGATCCGACGGGCTGCGTTCGGAGCGCGGCGCCTCCGGAGGGGGAGTGGGCGCGTGCGAAAAGTCTCCCAAGAAACCCAAACAGGCGACGGGGGGGAGAAAGTTGGGAGTAAGCGCGCGCCGCGGGGGAGAAAGAAAGAAACGATTCCGGCAAAGAAAAAAAAAATAATATCCAGCGATGTGAGAGTGGGATAAAATGGGTTGATGGCTCTTGTTTTCCTCTCCCCACTTTGTCGCTCTCCCTCCCTCCCTCCCTGCCTCCCTTCTCTCCCTCTTTCTCTCTCACGCTATTTTGGTCTCTCTCTCCCTCTCCCTCTCCCCCTCTCTGACAGTCGATGGAGCGGAGGAGAGTCAGCTGGAACCAACACGGGCCGCTCACGTGACGTCACTGCTCACGGGGAAAGGCGCTAGGGGGCGTGGCTCATTTGCATACAGAGGCACACGCCTCCCCTCTGGCGACGCCCACCGCGCGCATTCATTTGCTTCGGTTTGCCCCGCCCCTTGCTGCTGCGGCCAATGGTTGAAAGCGGGGGGGGGCTGTTACGCACTAAAACCTGCCCACCTCATTAAAGTCTCTTCCTGGTTGGACCCCCCCCGCCTCCCCCCCGCCTCCCCGCGTGGCCAAAACAACTGATTAGCCACAGCGAACTCAAACGAGTTAACGTTAACAGGGAAGCGCGTGGCTCCCTCTCGGTCTCGCGACTGTTATGATCGCTCTGGTGTCAAACACAAAACAAAGCACATGGCGCGGGACAGAGGAGCCGCATCCGAGGACGTGCGGGTTTACGATGGCAGCTCAGCCACGCACATGGCTCACGACGGACCGCTTTACCGCTCAGCCACTTTACACATCAGCTGACCCCGGCTGATCATCAGCTGACCCCGGCTGATCATCAGCTGACCCCCGGCTGATCATCAGCTGGCCCCGTTGATCATCAGCTGGCCCGGCTGATCATCAGCTGGCCCCGGCTGATCATCAACTTGCCCCGGCTGATCACCGGCCTGTCCCGTTGGCTGAGGGGGTGTTAATCAGTGAAATCTGCACATCCGCGGCGCACGGCGGCTCATGTCCGGCCAGGAGGACGAGCACCCAAAAAGACCCGGATCTAAACGCCGTTTGGAACAATCAGACACACACAGTATTCGGTGCTCCGGCTCCACTCCGACCAACAACAACAACATAATCCATCCCTGTCCGCCCGCCCGCCCGCCCGCCTTGTCTTCTCAGCCTCGCCGAGCACATGGCCCCGACACGCGTCAGCGGCTGCCTACCGGCGCCGCTGCTTCCCCCTGATTGGCTGTATGTAGGTCACTCTCCGTCTCTCCCCGGCTCCGATTGGACAAAATTAGGTCACTGGCTCCTCCCACAGATTTCCCCATGCTACTGCCGCGTGAGTGTGTTGCGATGGGGTGGGGGGGGGGTGAGGAAATGAGCGATGAAGAGGGAGAGAGAGGGAGGGAAAGAGAGGAGGGGGGGAGGGGAGGGGGGGCAGCGGCCCGGGGAGATTTTGTTCGGATTAGTATTTCACTCGTCAGAACCAGAGAGAGAGAGAGAGATCATCACGATTTGGGTTTCACCCCCAACAAATCAGAACGTAGTTTTAGGTAAGACGGGCACGGAAAACCGTGACTCTGGATTCCAGTTCGAATACATCACAGGCGCCCCCTACCGGCCGACTTTACATTCGGACCCGAACGCGCACGGATCCGGCAGAGTTTTAGCTTCACGGGAGCAGCTGCGCGGTGACGGCAGCGGTTCCGAGGAGACCCTCAACAACTGCGCGATAGCGAGGCACCGACCATGTCCCGCGTCAGTCTTTTGCGTCAGCGGCGTTTGCGGGCGTACTGGCCGCAATTGCGCCATGAGAGCGGACGCGCACGAGCACAAGTGCACGCCAGGAAGTGCAAAACAGCAAACTGACTGCAGCGATGCATGGCCGGGGTTTCACGAGGCGTCTCGACAGTCTGTCAAAATAAATTCTCACGTTCCGACTCCGCCAACCCGCCCCACTCGCGCCCCGAGAGGCCCGGTCTGAGGAGCGGCGCACAAATCAGAACCCCGTGGCGCCATCTACCGGACGCTCTGCGGTAGTGCGTTTTGATATATTTATCGGCTTGAGCGCAAACCAGCTTCGATGAACGAGCTCCGGCTCGGCAACGAGGACTGAATTCACCAGGTAGCTTCCGGTGCTGCCCCGCCGAGTACAAACGCTGATTTACTGAAACGGTAAACGGACATTTTAGAAATAGCCCAGACAGCATCCGGATGTGGGCCACTTCAGGCAGTGGTCTTCTTCTGGCCCTGACAAAATGGATGTGAGCCTGAAGTGGCCCACATGCGTAACAGCAAATATGGCCCAAATATGCCAAACCAAACGTGGGTCTTTTTTGGGCAACATGTGATCTGGATGTGACCCTGAAGTGGCCTGTGTGGTAAATGGTGAATATGGCCCAAATATCACAAAACAAATATGGCCACCTTTGGCAAATATGTGGCACATGCAGCATTGCTATGGCTTGGTTCTGGCCCAGATCTGGCAAGTGCCATCATCATTCCATGTGGTATGTGGGCCGGATGAAGTGTCGGGTGTGGGACGGGTCCGCGCCACAGCACTTTTGCTCTCTGGGAGTCCGCTACGTTTTGCTGCAAATAACTGAAATGAGAAATTTGGACAAATGGGAAGCACTGAAACAGCGTTGCCAGCATCACCATCGTTAAGAAAAAAGACAATCCCAAATGTTTTACCCGAAAGGCTCCGGCGGCCAAACCAGGTTATGGAAAAGCTTTTAGACAGACAGACTAGAAAGAGTTCAGCTGCAGACAAACCTCCCTCCCTCCCTCCCTCCCCCCCTCGGCCCTCCTGGGGGGTTTTCCACCGTTTCCTGACTGAGAGTGGCACTGTGCAAGGCATGTGCCACCGCATGTGAGCCGGCAACCCACGGTGGGGCATCTGGGAAAAGAGGGCAGCCGAATGGCCTACCTCACCGCGGGCCCCGGGTGCACGACACCTGCCCCCCCCCCCACCCCACCCCACCCCCCGCCTCACACAGGAAGTGAGGGAGTAGACACACGTCATGTGTGTGTATGTGCATGTGTCAGGGAGGTAAACGCACAGAACTCATGCAGGTTGTGTGTGTGTGTGTGTGTGTGTGTGTGTGTGTGTGTGTGAGAGAGACTTCACACACACACACACACACACACACACACTTGAGTGTGTTCTTGTACTTCTATCTTTATGAGGACCAATGTCAGTTTTCAACCATCAGAGGGAGGACATTTTTTGCAACGTGAGGACATTCTGGCCAGTCCTGACTTACTGAAGGCCCTGTTGTAGGGTTAGGACCATGTTTAGGGTTAGAGTCAGATTTCGGTTAAGGTTCGGCATGTAGCTCTGATGGTTAAGGCTAGGGTTAAGGGCTAAAGAACCAATAATCGGTGAGGATACCCCACAAAGGTAGAGGTACAAGAATGTGTGTGTGTGTGTGTGTGGAAGTGGGGACTACAGCAAAACATAAATGGCAGGCTGAGGGGGCGTCCGGGTAGCGTAGGGGTCTATTCTGTTGCCTACCAACACAGGGATCGTCGGTTCGAATCCCCGTGTCACCTGCAACTTGGTCGGGCGTCCCTACAGACACAATTGGCCGTGTCTGCGGGTGGGAAGCCGGATGTGGTTATGTGTCCTGGTCGCTGCACTAGCGCCTCCTCTGGTCGGTCGGGGCGCCTGTTCGGGGGGAAGGGAGAACTGGGGAGAATAGCGTGATCCTCCTATGCACTACGTCCCCCTGGTGAAACTCCTCACTGTCAGGTGAAAAGAAGCGGCTGGTGACTCCACATGTATGGGAGGAGGCATGTGGTAGTCTGCAGCCCTCCCCGGATCAGCAGAGGGGGTGGAGCAGAGACCGGGACGGCTCGGGAAATAGAGTAATTGGCCAAGTACAATTGGGGAGGAAAAGAGGGGGGGGGGGTCCAAGACAAAAATGGTGGGCTGAAGACAAAGAGGGTGAAACAGGGTAATTTTCCTTGAATTCTGAAATTATTGATTTTAATTTTGAATTTTCATGACAACTCGTCACTGCTCCAGTACACCAACACTGAAACGTGGAACTGGGTGCTCTCAGGAGAGCATCAACGAGAGCTTTCATGCAAGTGGAAAACTGAGGTGCACAGAGACATTATTTGTGACCAAGGAAGGCAGGCATACTGTGTGCGCAAGACACCCAGTGGAAGGGGAGTAAGGTCAGAAGCATCGGAGGTGGGTTCCAACTCTTCTGCCATGGTGCAGATGGGAGGAGAAATGGGGTAGGGGTCATTCTGAAGGAAGAGTATGTTTCAAGAGTGTGCTGGAGGTGAAGAGAGTGTCAGACAGAGTGATGAGTATGAAGCTGGAAATCGAAGGTGTATTGATGAATGTTATCAGCTCCTATGCCCCACAAGTTGGGTGTGAGATGGAAGAGAAAGAAGAATTCTGGAGTGAGTTGGACGACATGGTGGAGAGGGTACCCAAGGAGGAGAGAGGGGTGATTGGAGCAGACTTCAGTGGGCATGTTGGTGAAGGGAACAGGGGTGATGAGGAGGTGATTGGTAGGTATGGAGTCAAGGAGAGGAATGTGGAAGGACAGATGGTGGTGGATTTTGCAAAAAGGATGGAAATGGCTGTGGTGAATACATATTTTAAGAAGAGGGAGGAACACAGGGTGACGTACAAGAGTGGAGGAAAGTGCACACAGGTGGACTATATCTTATGCAGGAGGCGCCATGTAAAAGGGATTGGAGACTGCAAGGTGGTGACAGGGGAGAACGTAGCTAGGCAGCATCGGATGGTGGTCTGTAGGAGGACTTTGGAGACCAAGAAGAGGAAGAGAGTGAAGACACAGCCGAAGATCAAATGGTGGAAGTTGAACAAGGAAGACAGTAACACTTTCTGTGAAGCTTGCATCTATAACACCCTATAAGTATCTATAACGCTCTATAAGCATCTATAACGCCCATACTTTCCTATAATGTGTATTACAGTGACTAACAGCTATGGCTGAAGACTGAAATAGCACTGAAGTCTCATTATGCATCTCTACAAAACTTCAGCAAAACAAGTTGGCTATGATGCATTATGACATTTGACAGATAAACAGGCTAATGATGACGTATTTATAATGCATAAATCCATTTTAATTTGACATAATGTATCATAAAGGTGGTTATGATGTGTTGTGAGGGTGTATACATGTTATACTGAATCTTAAAATGACTTATAGCTACACTTATAGGGCGTTATAGATGCTTATAGGGTGTTATAGATGCAAGCGTCATAGAACGTGTTACCAGGAAGACTGTTGTGTGGAGCTCAGGGAGGAGTTAAGACAGGCACTGGGTGGTAGGGAAGAGTTGCCGGATGACTGGGCAACAACTGCAGAAATGGTGAGGGAGACAGCTAGGAAGGTACTTGGTGTGTCATCTCAGGAATCAGGAACACTTTGTCATTTCATGTACTTGCATAATTGAAATCAAACGAAATGCTGTTTCCCCAGCCCACAGCAGCGCAACACAAAGACAAAAACACATGTCCAAAAACTACAAAAACACATATCCAAACTACAAAAAAAAAAAAAATCTGTCCAAGAGAAGAGATCTGGACAGAGGAAGGACGGCAAGGAGACTTGGTGGTGGAATGAGGAAGTACAGCAAATTATACAGAGGAAGAGGTTGGCAAAGAAGTGGGATAGTCGGAGAGATGAAGAAAGTAGACAGGAGTACAAGGAGACGCAGCGTAAAGCGAAGAGAGAGGTGGCAAAGGCAAAGGAAAAGGCGTATGGTGAGTTGTATGACAGGTCAGACACTAAGGAAGGAGAAAAGGACTTGTACCGATTGGCTAGACAGAGGGACCGAGCTGGGAAGGATGTGCAGCAAGTTATGGTGATGAAGGATATGGATGGAAATGTGCTGACATGTGAGGAGAGTGTGCTGAGAAGGTGGAAGGAGTACTTTGAGAAAAAATGAGAGAGAGAGAGAGAGAGAGAGAGAGAGAGAGAGAGAGAGAGAGAGAGAGAGAGAGAGAGAGAGAGAAGGTTGGATGAGGTGGGGATAGTGAATCAGGAAGTGCAGTGGATTAGCAAGGAGGAAGTGAGGGCAGCTATGAAGAGGATGAAGAGCGGAAAGGCGGTTGGTCCTGATGACATACAGTGCCTTGAAAAAGTATTCAACCCCCTTGACAGTCATCACTAATTTCTGGATTATAAAAGATACTCACACATCTGTTCCTGAACAATGTTATTTCTGTGAACCCATAAGCTCTGACAGCATGTTCCCAAAGCCAAAACAAGGTATGTTTCACTGACTTCTTTTTAATAACTAAAAACTAAAATATAGTGCTTGCATAAATATGCAACCCCCACATATCGATATTTTGTGGAGTACCCTTCTGCCGCAATAACAGCCACGGTTCTCTCGGGGTAAGTATGTAGAAGCTTTGCACATTCTTCTGGAGTCATTTTTGCCCATTCTTCTTGGCAGAATTTGTACAGGTCTTGCGGGTTGGTGGGACGGCGCCTCTGGACTGCTATTTTCAGTCTGTGCAACAGATTTTTAATGGGGTTGAGGTCCGGACTTCGACTTGGCCGCCCCAAAAACGTTCGCCTTTTTGTTGCTAAGCCATGCCATTGTTGCTTTAGCCTTGTGCTTAGGATCATTGTCCCGCTGGAAGGGGAACCTTCTCCCAAGCTTCAGTTTTATGGCAGACTGCGACAGGCTTTCTTCCAGTATTTCCCTGGATTAAGCTCCATCCATTCTTCCCTCAGTTTGAACAAGGTTTCCAGTGCCTGCAGAGGAAAAGCAACCCCATAGCATTATGCTGCCGCTGCCATGCTTCACTGTAGGGAGGGCGTGCTAGGTTTGCACCACACGTAACGCTTCGAGTTTTGGTCGAAAAGCTCAACTTTGGCCTCATCTGAAAAACCTTTACCCACGTCCTAACTGGGTCTCTCTCATGCTTGGTAGTAAACTCCAAGAGTGCTTTTATATGAATAGTTTTTGAGCAACGGCTTCCTTCTCGCCAACCTCCCACACAGGCCAGATTTTTGGAGAGCCTGTGATATGGTTGACTCATGCACTTTTTCTTCAGTTTCAGCCACTGACCTCTGGTGCTCCTTCAGTGGCTGCAGGATCATCTGTGGCATTCCTCACCAGCCCACGTCTTGCTCGGACACTGAGCTTTGAGGGACGGCCTGTCCCAAAAAGCCTCTGGGTGGCGTGATACAGCTTCCTCTTTCTGACAGTGGATCCAGCAGTGTTCCGTGGGACATCCAAACACTTGGATATTGTTTCATATCCCTTTCCCTCCTTCTGAATTTTAATCACTTTGTCTCTTACTTTTCAGTATTCTGCTCCTTTGTCTTCATTTTCTGATGGAGTTCACACCCGGCTAATGAACTTGAGTGTTTCGACACCCATAAACGAGACCGTTACTTTAATAACTTACAGGTGCACACGAATTATGTCCAATTGTGTCAACCTGAGTTTGTTTTAGGAATAATTTGTCATTTGTGTAAACTTGGGAGCTTTCAGAGCACAAGGGGTTGAATACTTATGCAAGCAATATATGTTAGTTTTCAATTTATTAATAAAAAGAAGTCAGTGAAACATACCTTATTTTGGCTTTGGGAACATGCTGTTAGAGCTTATGGGTTCGCAAAAA
The DNA here is from genome assembly GCF_029633865.1 of Lampris incognitus. Classification (NCBI taxonomy): domain Eukaryota; kingdom Metazoa; phylum Chordata; class Actinopteri; order Lampriformes; family Lampridae; genus Lampris; species Lampris incognitus. Next base: position 41,664,493 of record NC_079228.1, on the reverse strand, counting down.
TAATATTGTTCAGGAACAGATGTGTGAGCATCTTTTATAATCCAGAAATTAGTGATGACTGTCGAGGGGGTTGAATACTGTGGAGGCATAGAGGTGTTTAGGAGAGATGGCAGTGGAGTAACTATATTGATTTTTAACCCACATTAACACAATCTTGGAAAGTGCGAGGATGCCTGAGTGGAGAAGAAGCACACTGGCACCGATTTTCAAGAACAAGGGTGATGTGCACAACTGCAGCAACTACAGAGGTATAAAGCTGATCAGCCACAGCATGAAGATATGGGAAAGAGTAATAGAAGCTAGGTTAAGAGGAGAGGTGATGATCAGCGAGCAGCAGTATGGTTTCATACCATGAAAGAGCACCACAGATGTGATGTTTGCTTTGAGAGTGTTGATGGAGAAGTATAGAGAAGGCCAGAAGGAGTCACATTGTGTCTTTGTGGATTTAGAGAAAGCATACGACAGGGTGCCGAGAGAGGTGTGGTATTGTATGACGAATTTGGGAGTGGTGGAGAAGTATGTAGGAGTGGTGCAGGATATGTAGGAGGGAAGTGTGACAGTGGTGAGGTGTGTGGTTGGAATGACAGATGGGTTCAAGGTGGAGGTGGGATTACATCAAGGATCGGCTCTGAGACCTTTCTTGTTTGCAATGGTGATGGACAGATTGACGGACGACATCAGGTAGGAGTCTCAGTGGACGATGATGTTCATGGATGACATTGATCTGTAGTGAGAGTAGGGTGCAGGTGGAGGAGAGCCTGGAGAGGTGGAGGTATGCACTGGAGAGAAGAGGAATGAAAGTCAGTGGGAGCCAGATGGAATACCTATGTGTGAATGAGAGGGAGGACAGTGGAATGGTGAGGATGCAAGGAGTGGAGGTGATGAAGGTGGATGAGTTTAAATACTTGGGGTCAACTGTCCAAAGTAACAGAGAGTGCGGAAGAGAGGTGAGGAAGAGAGTGCAGGCAGGGTGGAGTGGGTGGAGAAGACTGTCAGGAGTGATTTGTGACAGAAGGGTACCAGTAAGGGCGGCACGGTGGCGCAGTGGTTAGCACGGTCGCCTCACAGCAAGAAGGTCCGGGGTTCGAGCCCCAGAGTAGTCCAACCCCGGGGGTCATCTCAGGTAGTCCTCTGTGTGGAGTTTGCATGTTCTCCCCATGTCTGCGTGAGTTTCCTCTGGGGCTCTGGTTTCCTCCCACAATCCAAAGACATGTAGGTCATGTGAATTGGCCATACTAAATTGTCCCTAGGTATGAATGTGTGTGTGTGTGTGTGTGTGGGCCCTGTGTGATAGTCTGATGGCCTGTTGTGAGAAGGATGCTGAATATGGAGCTGCCAGGGAAGAGGAGAAGAGGAAGGCCAAAGAGGAGGTTTATGGATGTGGTGAGGGAGGTGGCTAGTGTGACAGAGGAAGATGCAGAGGACAGGAAGAGATGGAAACGGATGATCCGCTGTGGCGCCCCCTAACGGGAACAGCCGAAAGTATGATTAGATTTATTATGCCATTGATTGTTACCGATTTCTTAATGCTATTGACCTACACTAAGAATTTGGTTACTATAGTAACATAATATAAATACACATTTACCAAATAATGCTTTTCAGAGTCTAAGTAGAGAAACTGCCGTATTGTTGAGGTAAACAGGACATGACAGGGGTCCGCGGTGGTGTAGCGGTCCAAACATCGGCTTTGTGTCGATGCAGTTGTCCACTGGGGACCGGGATTCACGCCTCGGTCTCGTCAGGTCCGACTATGGCCGGACTCGGGAGGGGGCGGAGTCGGCTTGTGTTCGTCACATGAACGCGTGTCTGGGTGTGTGGGAAAAAGCAGTGGTTCGGCCTGGATTCGCCTCGTCATGGAAGTGGCGAGGCGTCTCCTTCGAGACTGCCGGCTGGAGAGATGCAGTTGGCGAACGCACGCAGTACGAGGGTGGGTGTTTGAACTAAAACAGGGAGCGATTGGCCACTAAACTGGGAGAAATCATAAAAAAATAAAAACATGACATGACAGGCAGACTACTGGTTGCTTCCAGGTACACGATCCAGCTCTCGTCTCAGTGCAGCAACATCTCCATGGAAACCATGTTCAACTTGTAGTTTTACTAAAGTTTGCGCATCTTAGAAATGCTAGTAGGCACAAAATTAAGACAATGACAAAAACGTAAGAGAAAAAATGTACACAAGAGTATACTTATCTGAGAATACCGAAACGTTCAAGCTGGTATGTCAGGATATCGGACGTGTGTCTGCACAAACGTCTTTACGTTTGACCCCGTCAGAACAGATCCCAGACCAGAGTCTCGACACCGGTGAGACAGCCTACGAGGCTCTCAGGGTCGCAGGGATGCTGGAGCCTATCCCAGCAGTCCCTGGGCGGCAGGCAGGGAGACACCCTGGCGGGGAGACACCCTGGCGGGGAGACACCCAGGCGGGGAGACACCCTGGACAGGCCGTCACAGGGCCCACACACCGAGTTTGATACTGAAGCGGGAACCCCTACATTTTCACTCTCAGTAAACGTTAGTGACGTAGTGTCGTGGATAAAATGCCACGTGGAGACAAAACTTTACAGGTTTTTTTTTTTTTTAATTTGATTTGAGGGTTTTCAACAACTCACTTTTAGGCAAAGAAAAGGATAGTAATTTAGTAATAATATTACATGTTTTAGTTTTACAGAAAAGGAAAAAAAACACTGCTGGACAGGACCTAAGTAATGAACTATGTGTACACGCTTTTGTTACAAAAATTGGGCATAACTGTGGTATGGGGGTGGGAGGGTAAAGGGAGGGGGTTGCAAGGGAGGGCAAAAAAAAAAATTTTTTTTTAAAATTAAAAGATCACATCGATACATATATTCACCCCGCTGTTTTACAAAGACAGTCCCCGACTCGTTCCCACCCGCCCGTACAATAGCAACAATGATAAAAGAAAAGTTACTTGGAGTAGAAAACAGCAAATAATCAATATATAATAAAATATAATACGAATTGTACAGTACACTCCTGTTGTTCCCGTTATCCTTTTTTCCCGATCCTCAACATTGAGCAGTTTTTGAGTCCCGGCATCTCTTTTCCCCCAACTGCCCCTCCTCCCACGCCCCCCCCCCCCCGCTTTAAAAAAACGACCCAAGTAGTGTACATTAAAACATCATCACCAACACGTTTTCTGTTCCGTTCTACAACCCCCGTTTCCTGCGACCCAGTCAGTTTCAGCACAACATCAACCGCTCTCCGAAGTTTCTGTGAGAAGACACTTTTTTTTTTCTTTTTGTCGTAAAAGCAACAAGTTAATTCACGAAGAAGAAAGTCGATGTTCCGTGACTCGGTAACTAAATCAAGAACAAACGAGTCTTGGTTCTGAATGGATTAAGTGAGGGCAGGAAGTTTCTTTCCTTTCTTGGGACAAATTCATCGAGAGTATCAAAAAACAGAGGGGGAGGTTCTCCACTCGCAGAACAGAGAAACGTACGGAACAAGAGACAAACTATACCGTTTAACTGTGAATAATGTGAAAACAGAAAACAGAACACGTAGGTACTACCGGTACCTCACTCCTACGAATACGCAGCCATAACTTCAGCGCAAACACCGCTAATAAAAAAGGACAAAAAAATGGAAAAACAAACGGGAAACTGAAAGAATGCATTTTCTTTTCAGACACAGGCGCTACTTAAAATAGTCACATGGTCTAAAGTACCGCCCCTTTGGGGAAGTGGAGACAGAGATGGATGAGCATTTCTTATTATGGGCCTTTTGAAGTCCAAGCTAATTTTACAGCCACCTCTGTTGTAGTATGTTAGGACTGGATGTAGATTTCATCAGGTAGGAGTCTGGGGACATTATAGTAGTTCAATTAAAACTTCCCCTTTTTCCCCACTTCATCTTTTTGTTAAAAACCTGGTAGCACTTGGATGCCTCTTGGCTTATTTGAAAAAAAGAAATAAAATCTAGGCTAGAAAAGAATTTTACTGGCTGTATTCAGTCAGAACCGTTGATCTTTCAGGCTGGACCAGAACAGGGACAGACATTTGGTCTGGGGACTGGACCTGAGGCTGGCCCTCACTGTCTGTCAGCTGTCCACTACCGTCCTGCGAAGACGGAGATTTCATCTTCATCAGCCCCCAGTTTCCACTCCCTCCCCCAGTCATTCCTCGGCAGGAGAACCTGTGGCGGGCCAGAAGCTTGCCATTCCAGAAGCGGTGGCGGCATTTGTGGCATTGGAATGCACCTTGTTTTAAATGACGGCCCCTGTGTTTTAAGGCTTTCCTTAACGTGCTGGTGCGCTTTCCACAAACCTGGCACTTCAGGCGTGCTTGGCGGCCTGAGTTCCTTGGTGGGTGCCTCACGATGTGATGGATCATTAGAAAAGCCTGTTTGGCGTATGTGGTGCTTGGGCAGATGGGGCAGGGGAATCGCTTGAGGGGCACTTCCATACAAGTCAACCCAGTGACTCTGACGGCACCTCCAAGCCATGTCTTCACCTTCATCAGGCTGCCCTTGACCCTCAGCTGGGCAAGCAACTTCTTTCTGTTTAATTGTGCCTGCAGCTTGCCCCTTCTTTTCCTCAGCAGCAGCAGCTTCCTGCGGGTCGCTTTACTCAGGGGGACGCCCACCAGCTTCCCGTCCCTCATGATACTGTGGATCACCACTCGCCGTTTTTTCTTCCGGTGCTTTCTCGTTTGTCCATGCCGCCTCTGAAAGTTTTTTGACCGGTAGTGAAAAGGGTGCTGCTGGCCCGAGGCCCCATGCTGCATGTGGGATGACCCCGCATAGTTAGAGCTGGTCGTGGAGTCGTAAAAGAGCGGGGTATATCCTGAGGGCTGTGGCTGGCTGACGCGCTGTCCGTCACGCTCAGTACTATGCTGGGAAAGCTTATGCCGGACTAGGCTGTTGGAGTAGGCAAATGCCTTCCCACATACCTCACAACGATAGGACTTCTCCAGGCCCACGCCCCCGCCATGCACCGTCTGCTGGTGCGCTGTCAGGTGGAAGTGGTGGCGGAAGGACTTCCAGCAGACTGTGCACGTGTACAGCCTCTGTGAGGGCGTGCCAGACGTTGGTGACTTTTCCTCCTGGGAATAAGAGGAGTAGTAGTCAGAGTTTCCTGTGTTGCCCACCTGACTTATCGCGCTGGCTCCTCCTTTGATCCTCCTGCCCTGGTTGTCTATCTCCCCTTTTCGGTGCAGCTTCCCATGCCTCACCAGGCTCTGGGCATAGGCGAACACCTTCCCACACAGGTTGCACTTGTAATTTTTCTGACCTGAGTGCACTGTCAGATGCTTCGTGAGATGGAAGGGCTCGCGGAACGTCTTCCCGCACACATCGCAGGCATGGGGCTTCTCGCCTGTGTGGACACGGTTGTGGCGGCGCAGGGTCTCTGCTCTCCTGAAGCGCTTGCCACAGATCTGGCACCCGTACGGCCTCTCTGATCCATCTCCAGGTGGTCCTGGGCTCCTCCTCCTTCTGACTATGGACGCCGGGTCTCTCTTCTCTCTGGGCTTCCTGGGCCTCTTGGGCTTGGCATTGGGCTGACTGGGGTGTGTTAGCGGCATGGTGGACCCGCTGAGGCTGCCAGAAGTGGATGACGGACCGCCAATGTTCCCGAAGCCAAGCCCTCCCAGAAGACCTCCTATAATGTCTCTTCTCTCCCCTTCCCGACTCTCTGTGTTTATGTCGCAAGAGGCTGCCGCCGCTGCAGCAATGGCAGACATGGCACTGCTGGTGACCTCATCCTCAGAGTCATCTAGCAAGGAAGAGAGGGGGAGGTGGGGCTGCTGTTGGTGATGGTGGTGGTGCTGTTGATTCTGGGGGTGGGGGTGGAGAGTAGGGGCTAAAGGGGCTTTCCTAAGGGTCTGGCTGCCCATCCCATTGCCAAGGGAACTCTCTGAGGAATAGAGAGATGAGGGCTGCGATCTCCTGTAGTCATCCACACCACTGTTGTAGGATGACTGGTTTTGATAACGGTTTCTGGAAAAATCTGTGGCATATTTGTCATTGGACATTCCTGCGCCGTCTCCGCTGCTTTCCATTTTGCCGCTGCTTGGGTTGGACGATCCACTCCCTCCAGTGCTGGCCCGGTTCTTAGCGCTTCGAGGAGGCTTGCCGCAGGTGCCTGATGCTGCATGGTTGAGCAACGAGGTGCTTTCGCGGAAGCAGCGGCCACAGGCTGGGCAGCGGAAAGGCTTCTCATCATGAATCTTCTCGTGCCGGGTGAGTGACTCACGGCGGTTAAAGGACTTTTGGCAGATGCTGCAGACAAAGGGTCGGTTCTGTGAATGGGTGACACTGTGCTGAAGTAGATGGCCCCTCTTCTTGAACCCCTTCCCACATTCGCCGCAGCAGAAGATTCTCTCTGGGCTTGGGGAGTTCCGGTTTGACTTGTTGCTTTTGCTCTCCGGCGTCAGGCCATGGCTGCGGAGGTGGCGGCGCAGGCTGGAGAGGTGGGTGAAGGTTTTCCCACATTCACCACAGTGGTAAAGAGGTTCTGGTTCCGGCTGGCCAGAGGAACCAGATGACCCTATGGAGTTGTGGCTCTCCTGGGATTTGGGCAGCTGTTGGTTTCCGTTGGCTACAAGCACTGAGGTGGAATTGGAGGGAGGGGGAGCAGAGGATGAAGAGGAGGACACTGTAGAAGATGACTGCTGCTGCGAGGACGGGGAAAGGAGGGAAGTGTGCCGGGGCTCACTTCCAATGGTGCTCAACCCAACACCCCCGGATCCCCCTCCAACAAGGCCCGATGACGAGTTCTGACTTTGGCCACTGGAACTACTGTTGTGGCAGTTGCTGACACTGCTGCTGCTATGGCTGTGGCTATGACTGCTGTGGCTGCCGCTGTCTGACTTCCTCTGGGGTAGGTAGCCGGCCATTGCCTTCTTCCTCCGGCTCCCTCCACTTGAAGCTGAGGTGGATGAGCTGTCCCCTCCCTTGGCCACCTCGTCTTTAGAGATGGAGAGGTGGAGGGGCAAAGGAAGGGGAAGTCCAGCCTCCTGCTGCATCAGAGTAGCAATCTGATTGGAAGAAAGGACTGGAATGCTTTGGAAATCAAAGCCACCCAGAGGGGCTGGTTGGGGTGCTGGGTGGAGAGGGTGCGGATGGTGAGTATGGCTGTGTGGGTGAGATAAGGCATGAGGTGCCAGCTGTTGTTGCTGCTGCTGTGGCTGTGGGGTAGTGTGGCTGTGGCTGTGGGAGGAGTGGAGTGCAGGTGGAGGGGCCAGAGTCGAGTTTGACTCACTGGCCCCCTGGCTCAGACCCAGACCCAAGTGGTTGTGAGTCCCCTGCTGGACCAAGAACTGCTCCAAGCTGCTGTTGGTGGGGACGCCAGATAAGAAGTACTGGTTGGCTGCCAGCATGCAGCTGAACTGTTGATGAAGGCTGCGTGGGTCGGACTGCCCAACCAGGGGCACGGCAGTGCTGCCCGAGGGGTTATTGGAGGCTGAGGTGGAGGTTGAGGGAGACGGGGAGGAGGAGGACGGGCCTGGGGAGGGCTGGGGCACTGAAAGGCCTGGGTGCAGTGGCGGGGGCGGGGGAGCGGAGGTGACAACGCCACCAATGACCCCTGCACCCCCTCCACTGCTGCTCCCGCTGAAGTCAAAGCGCCCCATCCCTGAATGCAACTGCTCCTGGGCCAAGGCTGCCTCTGCAGGGTGGAACGGACGCAGGAATTGGGGGTACCCAGAAGATGAGCTCCCACTACCGCTGCTCATCTTGCTGGACTTCCTGGAGCTGTGAGACGAGGACGAGGACTGGCTCTGGTGGGAGATGGGTGGGGGAGGGGCGCTCATTTTGGCGAAGATGGATGAGGAGTCAGCAAAGGCGTTGCCCCGCGACCCTTGCAGGGAACTCAGGCCCAGGCCAGACAGGAGACTCCCGGAGGTGTCAGCAGTCGGCTGGTGCTGCTGCTGAAGCTGCTGCTGATGCTGTAGCTGGACTTGCTGTTGGTGGCTTAGCTGACGCTCTAATCCAAGGCCTTTGAATTGATGGGCTTGGTGTCCACTTAGCATCTCTAAAATGTCCATGGGGTACTTGCTAAACTGGAACATCTCCCAAAAAAGCTATGGGAGGTTGTCCCGGGGCTAAAAACACCCCCTTGTGTTAAATATTCTGGTAGCTGAAAACAGGAGCACCCTCCGAATTGAATGAATGGGTTGTAATTTTTGATATTGGGCAATACAAATAAAATTGACTTGACCTCACATTTAAAAAAAAAACAACTAAAAAAACTAAAAAAAACTAAAAAAACAAAAAAAAACTAAAACAAAAACTCACCCTATCCCTTTGGGTTGTATTAAATACTCCCAAATACTCCCAAACAACTAAAATCCACTAAAGCTTATCTTTAATTTTCTCAACAATTAATACCTACTACTTTGGCTCTTCATTTAAAAGACCAAAGCCATCATGTGCCTCTGTAGTTGAAAGTGTTATAAATACGCAATATGCTAAATATTAATATGCAAAAAAATAGTGTTTTTTTAAAGCGTCATTTTTCCACAACAGTATGTGGTTCCACAAATGTGTGTTGTTGTTGCTGTTTTTGTCAGAGGTCTTATGAAGTTGAGTGTTTCAGTTGTTTCAGTGAAGGATGAATTGTTGCTTCAGTTCCTTGCTTGTCCCCTGACGTAATCCTTCAGTCTGGAAAAAAAGAGAAGCACAGATTTAAGAATGATAAGCAATTCGGTAAAAAAACAAAAAAAACAAACAGTAATAGCATTGGTTAAATCAAGCAGAAAACAAAAAGAGCATTGGTAAAATGAAGAGCCGTGATTTTGATGAATAAATTTATATTCCTCTTCTTGCCAAAATGGCTTAAAGCAGGGTTGCTTAATGTCACATGGGTACAGATAAAAACATTAAAACTGAGACCAGAAACCCAAAACAAGCAATTTTTCTGTTCAAATGTAACCCAAAAATACACTAATATATCTGACTCTGCCTCAAAGTTTGATATTACATGCAACTAAAATTACATGCAAAAGTGAGACTGTTTCCATTGCTTCACAACTAGCAGAAACATGCCACAATAGTATTTTGGGGGGCGGCGGAGGGTTGTAAAGCAATGGACGCCTGCTGTTGTTTTTGCACTGCAATTTCAGTCCAGCAAATTCAAAATACTAGAAAATTGCTAAACGCTAGAATGAAAAATGACCAGTTCTACCATCATAATCAAAGATAACTAATCCTCCGTTGTTTTTGGCAATCTAAGTTCAGACTGGTGTGCTGAGATTAACTCATAATGTGCAATATACTAGTTAAATTTACTTTCTACACCAATATTTTCCAATTTTTTAAATGACACTATTTCTGTGATCCAGGATGAAAGAGTTCAACTGTACAACATGTTCCAGCAACCAAAAAGGAGTGAGCAGAATATCATATTTAATTCTGTACAGCTCAACAGTGTATATTTAGAAAGTACCTGTCCTGTCCAGTCAGCTTCTCATCATCTGTCCCCATGTAAATTATTCATTTCATTCATCAATTCTCTATACTGCCTCGGTCCCATTAATGGTCACGGGGGACTGGAGTCTATCCCAGCAAGTGCCAGGCGGGAAAAGGGTAGACACCCTGGCCAGGTCGTCAATCTATGACAGGGCCCACACACAATCACCCAAACTCACATTCGTACCCACAGGCAATTTAAAGCTTCCTATTCACCGAATATGCAGGTCTTTGAGCAGAATTCATGCCAATATGAAATGCAACTGACAAAATCAAAACTGATGAAATACAGTGCAGACACGTGAATGCTGACCATCATGTGCGTAGTTAAGATACCACAAGTAGAAGTAAAGCACAAACACGTTTGTTTTACTTCGAATTTTTACACATAGCACGTGTAAACTACAGCGGCAAATACAAGAGGGTGCACTACATGGTGGGTAAGTGCACATTTGTTGATGGAAAAATGGAATAACACACATATGAACAGCGAGGTCTGAACACGTCTTCAGTGATGTCCAACATGTCCTGCTAAAGTGAACAACATAGTATATGGACAAAATAATGGGGTACTGCTGAAACATGTAGGTTTATTCTACGACACTTTAAACAAATGCATCTAGATAACCTGGCTGTCATGTGGCTGTGTTGAACACAACCAGCGGGACTTGACCTGTTGCGTGCTGAAGTATTAATTTAGAGGTCCACACAGGCCTAAAATATAGGCCGTAACCTGGCCCCAGGTCTAGATATTCAAACCTGAACCCCAGCCTGAGCCCTAAAAGTATATGAGGACTCTCGACCCAAGCCTGAGCTGAGCCTTAACTATTAGAGTGAAAATCAGACCAAAGCCAGTCTTAATCTGTCAACAACCTCGGGCCCTGTTGAGCCAGGGTAAGGTTGCTGACTTCTTGTACTCATGTAAGCTTAGGTACATTTTGGAGGGTTTTTAGTGCAGTGGCTGGATGCGCAATACAGTTCAAGATATACTGATATGCAGTAAAACCGTTTAAGGAGCATGCGTAATTGCCTCGCACAAGGCAGGATTTTGTTAGTGAGTGACTGCTCACGCCAGGTGGGAAGACCACCCACTAATTGCAGAGCTTCTCAAAGTCTGGACCTCGGTCCACATGCGGAGCAAACGGCAAGATAATCCAGACCCAGCCCATGCCTCGTGTTATGAATACCATACGTTATGAGGCGTGACGTTTCCTATTTGGTGTATTGTTGCTGCCGAGCTCACGCACCAGAGAATTTGCTTTGGGGGTGGTGTAAAGCTTTTATTACACTTACAGTAATGTAAGGAGTGTAGTTGTTGTCAACTGGCTAACTGTCTCTCCTCTGCTCCATGTGTCTGTGCAGGGGCTGAGCCCTGCCCTCGTTGAAACAGACAGCAGAGAAGAGAATCTAGCATGACCATTAATGACAGTAATGAGAAGCCTACTGGTACGTGAGTTTTCGTTAGGGTTAGCCAATCAGAGGCAGAGTAGGGCAGGTCTTCGCAGAATATTATAAAAATAATAACTTATAACAAGTTATAAGTGAGTTGACTGTTAATTTATTACTGCCAGTCACTCCAGACCTCTGACCTTGAATAAAAATCAGATGCAGACCTTTGAGTAATAAGTTTGAGAACTCCTAATCTAATGGACGTGCAAGAGGAAACAGTGACAGATTAAAGGGTATGGCAAAATCAGCTTTATTCCTTGATTCATGAAATCAGAAAAAAAGATGACTAAACAGTCAATAACTCCATTCAACAACTACTAGCATGGTAACCTTGAGAAAAGCATGAGAAAAGAAAGAAAGAAAAGCAAAGTTCAGCTACGTAACAAAATTGGAACAACGGCGTCCGGGTAGCGTGGCGACCTACTCCGTTGCCTACCAACACGGGGATCGCCGGATTGAATCCCCGTGTTACCTCTGGCTTGGTCAGGTGTTCCTACAGACACAACTGACCATGTCTGCAAGTGGGCAGCCAGATTTGGGTTATGTGTCCTGGTCACTGCACTAGCACCTCCTCTGGCCGGTCAGGGTGCCTGTTTGGGGGGGAGGGGAAACTGGGGGGAATAGCATGATCTTCCCAGGTGCTACGTCCCCCTGGCAAAACCCCTCGCTGTCAGGTGAAAAGAAGTGGCTGGCGACTCCAAGTGTATTGGAGAAGGCATGTAGTCGTCTGCAACCCTCCCCGGATCGGCAGAGGGGGTGGAACAGCAACCGGGACAGCTCGGAAGAGTAGGTAATTGGCCGGATACAATTGGGGAGAAAAGGGGGGGGGGGTTGGAACAACAATTATCTTCCAGTAACTCGAGATCAATATGGAAACATTTTTTTAAAAATTACATTACAAAAAACGCCCCTGCTCCCCTCAAGATAATGTCCATAACCTCCCAGATAAATGAGTTTTATGCAAGGTTTGAAAAACCTATTCCACCAGCCATTCCCCCTCCTCCTATTCCACTGCCACCCTTCTGCATCCAGGAAGATGAGGTGAGAGCAACATTCAAGAAGCAGAACATTAGGAAAGCAGCAGGGCCAGACGGCATCAGCCCTGCTTTGTTGAGCTACTGTGCAGCAGAATTGGCCCCAATATTTTTCACCATATTTAACACTTTTCTAAGCCAATGTACAGTCCCACAGTGCTTCAGATGCTCAACCATCTTTCCTGTGCCAAAGTCCTCAAAGATCACCTGCCTCAATGACTTGACCAGTTGCCCTAACATCTGTGGCCATGAAAGCATTTGAGTGTATCATTCTGTCATACTTGAAAATCTTGCACCTCCCCAATGATGGACCCATATCAGTTCGCCTATCAAGCCAACCGATCTGTGGAGGATGCAGTTAGCATAGCCCTCCACCATGCCCTGCAACACCTGGAATCACCAAACACCTACGCACACATCCTGTTCATAGACTTTAGTTCCACCTTGAACTCCACCAACCCACTCAAATTATTTACCATACTCTTGGATATGAACATTGGTCCAGCCATATGCCACTGGATTTGGAGCTTCTTGTGGAACAGGCCACAGAGGGTGAAGGTTAATAACCTCACACCCTCAGTACAGATGCTCCTCAGGGCTGTGTTCTCTCCCCCCTGGCTCTTTTCCCTTTACACCACCCACTTTGCACCCATAGACAATTCTGGGAAAATAATAAAATACGCAGACAACACAACCATTGTAGGCCTCATCTCCAACACTGATGAAACCCAGTACCGCACTGAAATAGACCAAGCTGTCACTTGGTGCACAAACAATGACCTTCTGCTTAATACAGCCAAACCCCAAGAACTCATTGACTTCCGATGCATGCCGAATCCCAAAACAACCCATACAAATGAACAGAGACCCCATCACCACCACTTACTCTTAAATTCCTTGGAACATACATCAGCAATAACCTGAAGTAGAAAACTAACACTGAACACATCACTGCAAAAGTTCAACAACAACTTTACTTTCTTAGGCAGTTTAAACAATACCAAATCAAACATCAACTTCTTGTTCTTTTTACTAAGCCATTATCGAGTCCATCATAACATCTTCTATTAAAGTATGGTACGGACAGCCAAACACGGAAAAAACTGCAGCGAATTGTCAACAAGGCATCCAAAATCATAGGCAACCCACTCCCCTCAGTTGAATCTCTACATACTCACTGGACTGTACAGCGAGCACAGAAGATAATCTCCGACACCTCACATCCTGCTCATCACCTCTTCCAGCTCCTTCCCTCAGGGAGGTGCTACAGGTCACTGACCACTAAAACTAAATGCTTCACAAACAGTTTTTTTCCCCTAGCTATCAGGACTCTGAATTCCTCCCCTCCCTTCCTCACACACCACTGGCATGCATACTACCATTCACCTAATTGTTGTGCGTAATGTTTTGTTTCTGCTATTGTGTGACTGTATTGTTCGTGATAATATGTCGAGTGTCTGCTGTTGTCCATGGTGCTGCAGAGTTTAATATGTTGTACCAAAAACAAATTCCACCGGCCTTGGTCATGTGGCTAATAAACTATCTATCTATTTATCTATCTATCTAAGTAACACCTGCTCAAGAAGTGGCTGGTGGTTAACCCACTTGATGGTTAAAAGTAAAGAAACTGTGGTTGTTCTGGGAAGCCTCCTGGTCTGAACGTGTAGAATTGCCATAAAGTAAAAGCAGGAATTTGCTGAAAAAGCAAGTGTGCACTTCTGCTTGAACTCTCACTTAGCTTAATCTCTATTAACAGATTCTGTAGGCACGGGACAAGATTTTGGTATCGGAAGCATTCTGGTTTCCATCTCCGTTTTAGTCCGAGTCGTACTGACCAATCACGTTTGAGTCGGTGGCGATTTCTACAAGAACATGCTTTGGTTGCATGTTGGTGACAATCCGTGTGGGGAGCAAAAGAGACGGAAATTAAATGTCATCTGCACCTAAAACACAAAAAGTATCGATGTTTGGGTATTGTGTAGAGGAACGTTCGACTTATGTCCACTGCTTTTGAAACAATCTGGTTGTAGACATCATCTCTCAACTCCAACCTTGCGTCTCAAGTTGCTAATCTGACCATCAACAATGACGAGCACACGGACCAGGACGTCTTCTTAGGAAACGAAAGCGAGCAGCCAGCAGCTACACAAGAAACCCTGAAATACTGGCCGTTGTCCCCAGAGGCCTTTGGGTTCTGGGATTGCACTTAGTTAAACAATTCAAATAAAAATGTTCAAATTCAGACTTTTTCAGTGCGCTTTTTAAAACCAGTTTATAAAATGCTTTACAAATAAAAGACCAGAAACAAAGAGAGATTAAAAGGTTGGAGAAAAATACAAAAAGGAAGTTTAAAAGTTGAGTTTTAAGAAGAGATTTAACAAGAGAAAGTGTAGAATACAGCTTCTCCTACTCAGGGAAGATACGGTAAAGCTTGGGGGTGCTAATGCCTGAGGAATTACAATCCACACTTGAAAACAGACTTTGAAACAGCATGGAGGGACTGAACTGAAAAACAAAGGCAAGGCATCGGCTCATAGAGTGTTAAAAGCTAAGCTATACACTCAGGAGCCAGACTCTGCATATTAAAGAGATAGAATTTTTAAAACCAATTATAAGACTAAAGGTATAGATAATCTAAATCACATATACTGCATACCAAAAAGCAAATCATTTGATATTAGCCATGACTGTTCAAGTGTACACCGAACTGGTGTTCACATGGTCAGAAAGTACAGCTTCTCCAGCCTACATGAAAACATTTCACTAGCTCACAGCTGAATGAATATGCAGACAGACCACACACACAAAACCAAGGTGACTGTAGTTTTGCTAGTTTTAGGATACATGCAATACTGAAATAATTTCAAAGTGTGGTTCAGGAGTTCAGTTAACACCTTTGGGTTATATGCCAAGGTTGTTTTGTCTTGACTTTGGTGTAGTGGCTCAACATAGTTAGAAAAAATGATCAAATACAATGATAACTAGAAAAATGCTTTTCCACAGAAAAAGCGTGTGAATGCTGAGCTGCTGAAAGAAATGGCGAAAGCGTTGCTGAAAATGGATAAATAGGAAAAGTCCGAAAGTCACTAGCCTACCTGAAATACCTGGAAACTTAAATGTGAAATGGCTGAATATTTTAAAAGTTTTAAAGGTATAAAAAACTGAAAGATTTGCCATAATGTGCTAAATACATAAATAGTTTAATTGTTGAATGGTTTCTGTAGTTTTAAGTATGAAAAAGTGGAAGTGGTGCAAAGATTTCAACGTGCTCCCAGTCCCCATTACAAACACACACAACAAGGCTGTAACAAAACTTGCAAGCATTTGCAGCAATGGTTTATGTATGGAAAAGGGTTGAATAGTCTGAAATATGTGACCCCCGCTGGTAAAATAGTCCCCAAGTAGGCCTAGGCCACTGAACTGCAAAACCTGACCTGAACATTGTTCTTCTAAAAGAAGAAAAAAGAGCTACAGTACATCAGAAGAAATGGTCTTTATTTGTTATGAGAGCAGGGTTAGAATGAGAGGAGAGGTAGAATGAGAGGAGGAGGGGTAGAATGAGAGGAGGAGTAGAATGAGAGGAGGGGTAGAATGAGAGCAGGGGTTGAATGAGAGGATGGGGTAGTGATGAAGAAGAAGAGTGATGAAGAGGAAGGGTAGTCATGAAGAGGAAGGGTAGTGATGAAGATGAAGAATAGCGATGAAGAGGAAGGGTAGTGATGAAGAGGAAGGGTAGGAAGGAGGGTAAGAAGGTTGCAGGAAGGTAGGATAGCAGGGAGGTTGTACGAAGGAAGGTAGGAAGGAAGGTAAGGTTGTAGTAAGGAAGGTAGGAAGGTTGTAGGAAGGAAGTTAGGAAGCAAGGTAGGAAGGTAAGAAGGATGGTAGGAAGCAAGGTAGGAAGGTTGTAGGAAGGAAGGAAGGTAGGTAGGTAGTTGTTATACAACTGTATTGTTTATAAAGGTGGGGATACCTGCAGTTTAGACTGAAGAGGTAACTTAGATGAGTGATGAAACGTATCTGTCAATAAACGTTGTGTCCAGATGAACTGATTCAACCTTCTTAGATTTTCTTACCTGGATTATGCATTAAAAAAAAGAGAAGATGTTTCAACTATTTCCACTTATTATCATCTCATTGTATTTTGGGAGCATTTGTTTCGTGTTCATCTGAAGAGCCCCAGTTGTTTGAGTATAGTTGTATATGGGACGCCTTCTGGGCAATTCATACACAGCTTCCATCCAGTTAAAATTTGAACCTATCACAAATGCCTCAAACCTTAGAAACAACTTCAATCAGATAAAACGAAATAAATACATGAAAATTTTTTTTACGTCCATCAGAATTTTGTCCTTTTTCCTTTCAGTCAAGTAAGAATGCAGTGAACGCATAACATAACATCACATTGTTTGTAGACACTGAGCATTGCTCTCAGCTATTGTGAATATTTAGTGGCTTAGGAGGGGCCACTGCTATTCTTGCTATCCTGCAATCATGTTTCTTGAATTTGAGTTTCACTCCACCAAGAAACCCCCCCAAGGTTGACAAAAGCAACACCCACTTAAGACAAAATGACTGCTGGCAGGTGAAGTTTGTTGCTGCATATTACTGAATTCACTACCCACCTTCTGGCCTTAAATTAGGGCTGCACAATTATGGCCAAAATGATAATCATGATTATTTTGATCAATATTGAGATCACGGTTATTTATCACAATTATTTATTGATTTAAGGGCCAAAATATTTTCATTGCACTTTCATTTAAATAAACATAATACTGCTTTCACTTCCATGTAATGCTACATTCCTGCTTATGTACAAATCTTTGCATCAAAATAAGACTGGTCCTTAGTCACCTTAATTCAGTGCATCTCCTAGAAGCAAAATATCAATTAAATTGCACCAAATTTTTTTATCTTTGGCCACATGGAATGCAATTGCATCGGTTATTTCAGTGTGTCTTTGGGAGCCGGACGGACATGGTGACGCGCTGTATAGGGTCACTGCTATGGATGTCTAAGTTAACACTGGACAAGGACTGGGATTCAGTGAGGTAACATTAGCGACATTATTATTCTTGGCCTTCATGCATTCATTGTTTTTTGTGTATTCTCAGGTGGTTGAACAGGTTAGTTATGTTGGTTTGCGATGCAGACACAATTCTAAAGCACTCTATGCATATGATTTGTTCTTGACATCACTTGCCCTAAATGCTAAATACTTCCAAACAATGGATGGTGATCTGTTCCGAGGGACTAGCTCTTCACCTTCTGCTCCAGACATTTGATTTTCTTTTTGCCCATCTGCTCTCTGTTGTATATTACTGTTCTACTCTGGATTGCAGCGGCAACATCCAGGAAATTTTTGCACCGGCTGCTGCTGCAGGGTGCATGCTTAAAGGGAACAGCTGTGATTGGTCAGGCAGTTAGTTTAGGAAGTACTTAATTTGATATGCAGCAGAGCATTCTGAGTGGAGCACACACTTAAAACATCAATATCGCAGTTAATCGTGTTAATTTAATTGTGGGGAGCCAAAATTGTGATCGAGGTTAATGTTCAATTATTTGTGCAGCTCTACCTTCAGTTACACCTCGGTGATTAAAAGGGATGCAATCCTTGATCTGGTATCTTGATGCATGCTGAATAATCCAGGTAAGAACATCAAAGAAGGTTGAAACAGTTCATTTGGATAAAACGTTTATTGACAGAAACGTTTCATCTTCATCTAAGTGACGTCTTCAATCTAAACTGACCTCAGGTATCCCCACCCCTTAGAAGCAATACAGTTGCATAACGACCGAAACCAACGACCAGTTTCATATGCAAATATGGGCATGACCATTAACTAGAGTTTCAATGGCCATCCTTGACCATCCCTGAACTGAACTGAGCGGGGGGGGGGGGTTTAAGAGTATACCTTTTACCATTTTACAATGCTATGACTGCAAACATTCCCAAATTCTCTATCAATACTACACATGGCCATTGAAACTCTAGTTAATGGTCATGCTGTGGCGTGACCATAGAGTTAATGGTCGCTAGGATATGAAACTGGTCAGTGGTTTCGGTCGTTATGCAACTGTATTGTTTATAAGGGTGGGATACCTGCAGTCAGTTTAGACCTAAGAGGTCACTTAGATGGGTGATGACACATATCTGTCAGTAAACGTATCCAGATGAACTGATTCAACTTTCTTTGACCATGATCTGGTAAATACAGCACAAACAGCAACACTTAATTTCATCAATAAAATCTTCATTTCAACATCGCCCCATAAAACTATAAGCATATTTCTCAGTCAATTTTGCTTCTGACTCTGAAGATTTGAGCTAAACAAAAATCCTTGTGTATGCCGAAATAAGAGCAGAAACAACCCAAACTCAAACTGTTTGCACCAAATAACTGTAAGGCACTTTCCCTTATTTGTTCTCATCAGCAAAAACATCCACATCCTAGCGTAAAAAGCCCAAATAGAAGCCGATTAAAGAGTTTGTTGCATCTTTTCAGTCAAAACATTGTTCTGTCCTTCCTGCTTTTGTTTATCATATTATAGGGCCAAGCAGCGGGTCTAGACTCAGTTTTAGCAAATGTCTCTCCTCGTGGAGACAGAAATCGAGTAACAAAGTGCTATCAGTGACGTCCTGCTGCTGTACAGCCTGATTCTACACAACAGCTTCTGAACATCAAATGAATTAAACAATGAACTTTTTTCACTCATATTACGTTTACCTTTATTTTTCCTAAATTTTGAGTAACGTTTGTATCACTGTGATCAGTGCACCACAGTAAATCTTAGTAACATTACAACTTTCTTGAGAAAAAGTTTGATTCTACAGACTAACTTGAGGGACTCATACCAAGGTTGCTGGTTTGCTCATGTCTTAGCCAACTTTACATCACAGCAGCAGTGCAATAAATCCTCATGAGGGCAAACCAACAACATAATGATTTGAAGATGTGCCTGTGCAGCCATGTTTGAAATATTATGCAGACGGCTGCCCAGGGACAAAACTTTTGTCAACACGAAGGATGTGGAGAGCTATCTGTTGACAACTTAACAGGACAAAGCAACCACCAGGCTCAACAAGCACAATGTGACACCGAGGAGAATAGAGATTCTACTGTCCAACACAGCCACCTCGGGGTAAGAAACAAAATAAAATTAGTCTGATTGGGTGTTTATATCTGCTTGCAAGTTGCTAAGGAGGGCTGCTAAAATTAAAACAAAGGGTCTTGTTTGCAATCATTTCAGGTATCAAATCCTAAAGATGACAACTTTCATGCATTTGTGTTTGTGTGTGTATATCTTCAAGGCAGGCGGGTCGGGGTATGTGAATGTGTTGGAAGGTGAGTGGAAACTTAGAACAGGGACAGAAACAATCAGATGAACACTCATAGAACACTCTTCTTCTTTTCGTCCTCATTATATATTTTAGCTACAGCGGAAAATAACGTGTGAATTGAATCTTTTCCGTTGGTCCGTTTCTCCAAGTTACACCAACTCACGGTAAAGCTGAGATTCTACGAGTAAACATCAGCATCTCGATAGGCTCCAGCATCTCCGTGACCCTGAGAGCAGGATAAGCGGTTTGGATAATGGATGGCTGGATGGATGGAATGCATTATAGAACACAATGCAAAAAAGGCCATCCTTTGAGTAAAAGTGAAACAGATCCATAAAAAAAAAAAAATTTTTTTTTGACCTTTTAGACAAACGTGATAAAACATTTTTTGGAAGAAAAAAAAAAAATCACACAATGACTGTATAATGCGATGCCATGATGTACATCCCGGTGCTGAGAAACAACACTGTTAACTGCCATGTTCTTATATCACAAACTGGAGCTAAATGACAAGATAACCAACTGATATCACAATTTCAGCCAACTACATTCATTTAGCATTCACTGGGAAGGGTGGCACAGTGAGCAGGGATGCCCCTCCTAGACTGGAAGCCCCAAGTTCAAGCACCACTAACAGCAAACAAACAAACTACTGAGCTGTCCCTGAGCAAGGCAACAAATCCCTATCAGAAGTTTGGTTGCTGCCCTCGCATTCTAATTTTTCTACATGGGGCAAACCAAAAACACCTACATGTGCTACGACAGATCAGTTATTACAAAAACATAAATAGGTACCCCAGATAACAAATGAGATCCCGGTGGCTTAAACTAAAATTAAAAAGGGGTTGTCTTGACGCATGCTCAATAATCCAGGTAAGAAAATCAAAGAAGTTTGAATCAGTTCATCTGGATTCAACGTGTATTCACAGATACATTTCATCACTCGTGCAACTTGACTGATTGATCTAAGTGACCTCTTCAGTCTAAGCTGACTGCAGGTATCCCCACCCTTATAAACAATACAGCTGCATTCCGGGTGCTATGCAACTGTCTAGTTTATAAGGGTGGGGATACCTGCAGTCAGTTTAGACAGAAGAGGTCACTTAGATGAGTGATGAAACGTATCTGTCAATAAACGTTGTGTCCAGATGAACCGATTCAAACCTCTTTGGTTAAAAAGGGGTTCTTTACAAAATGTTACGTACGCATTCTGGGAAGAACTGCTTCCTGAAATTCGTTAGTTGACATTACTCCACAATAGTTCAAAAACACAAGTGATCCCACAATCAAAAACTCAACTTTTATTCTGAGAGTAAAGGCAACTTCAGTAATCTACGATGGGCTTTTAGTTCACATAAGCAACTGTTTGCCCAGGTGTCTCCTTCCCAGCTCAATACAGGACTCAAATCACCTCACTTTGCACTGACCATCACTTCTATCACAGACAACTTAAGCCATGCACAATGACAGTTTATTGTGCTTTGCCTTTATTATATTAACTATGTTGGTGGTAAAATAAGTCAATAATAATAATAATAAGCAGTAAAATGATGAAACTGTACAAAATCAATTTTCTGACATCAGGTTATCAACACAATAGTCCCCATGAGCTGGGTGTATCACAAAAGCAATGATAGATTCTCCCCGATGCAAACATGGAGCCAAATTTTTTAAAGATAAAATAAAGCAAAATATCTTTTTAGTAAATACTATAGTAATGTATTGTACAATAGTCATGAAACAGGAACCAAAAGTCTCTGACATCTGTGCCCCTCAGAGATATATGAAGAATCATAGGTTTGATCAATATTGGATTAAGGAGGTAGCACTTTTTTCTTAATAGCCAATTTTCCCATCTTACAATAACAATGTCCTTCGGTAGACTTCTTCCAATATGTCATCAATTAGGCCTTACAATTAACTACAGATAGGCATTTTCATATCTCATTAAATTCATGGCTGATTTCACATTATCTAGGCAAAGGGGCATGTAATGGAGCTAAATTTCGATGTTTTCACAACAGTAACGGTAACCCTCAAAAGTAAATAGGAAAGCTGGAATAGTAATACGAGAAAGGGAAAGTTCAGGGAGGCGAACGGCGGCTCTTTTGACAGGTTGAAGCAAGTACGTGTTGTTTGCATCTTACCAGCTCAGCTTCAGGTCGGAGGCAATCGCTCCCTGCCTGACTGCAGATCCAAACAGGGGAACGGGGGGGAAAAGGGGAATGGCAGTCTTCCTCCAACAAAAACAGATTTCTTCAAGTTGAGAATCTAAAGAAAATATGATGATGAATATCCTAGACCACCATGGTTTGAAACGTTAGCATTTATTTTTATTAGGATTTTTTGTTCGTGCGTGTAATAGTGCCTATTTAGTGTTCCTGTTGCCATATCATAGTGTGCATTATCCTCAAGCAGTGCAAAACAACCCCCCCCCCGTGATCAATAAAGTTAACGTCTGTCAATCTACCTGCGTGTATCTGTCAATCTAACTCAGATTACCGTCACCCTTCACGGTTGCAAAGGCAGCTTCTATCAATCACTTCGGCTCAGGTAAAACAGGCAAACCCTTGTGTTATGCCCCGCTGACGCGAACCCACTGGAGTAGCTGAAAGCAAGAGTCGCTGCAAAGGTCCAGAGACAAAACACTCTGAAATCCAGCACTGGGATAATGTCGTAGCCTACAACTGCTGCACAACAATAATCGTTATAATAACCCAGCAGTGTGACACTGTAGTATGTCAGTATCAGGGAAGAACACTGGCGGTGTAGCATTAGCATGTTAGCACATTATTTGGCCAGGAAAGTGCACAGCAGTTTTAGTGCAGAGACGTCGTTCACGAACGCAATTATAACCCATTATAATTCGCACAAACTACGTGTGTTCGCGGTGTACTTGTACGCCTCGTTAGCATGTGTACTTAAAGCTGGCTAGTACATCCTGAACCCCGCTTGGGGGAAAAAAACGAAGTCTATTCTGTTCTATTCCAGCGGGCATTAGCTTAGCCGACGCTAACGGCATGCTAGCCAGCGGGTCGGCTACGTGTTAGCCAGGCTAGCTAGCCTGGCTAACACGTAGCCGACCCGCTGGCTAGCAAAGTAGCCTGGCTAACAGGTAGCCGACCCGCTAGCGGCGGCTACGTGCTACCCAGCTAGCTAGCCTGGCTAGCACGGCGGGCAGAAATGGCTTTTGTGTTGTTTTTACCTGCGTCTCAAACGGCTTGCGGGAGACGAACGGAGCAAAAGACGGGAGCGAGGCTGTTGAAACGCCGAGCTGGGCGGTGCGGGTGGTGGTGGTGGGTGGGGACGGGCGGAGCGGAGCGGGTCGGGTCCCTATCTATCGCATGTCAGCGGGGCCTTGTCTTTTTTCTCTTGCCTCCTCCGTGGAAAAACACTCGCGCAGGCCTCCGTCTCTCTCCATCGGCCCGGGAGGGCTGCCGCTGCTGCCGCCGCTGTCTCTCTCTCTCCCCCTCTCTCTCTCTCTCTCTCTCTCTCTCCCTCTCTCTCTCTGTGTCTCTCTCTCTCTCTCTCCGGCCGCCCGCTAAACACAAACTACTGTTTCCGCTGCCTCGGCCCGCACACCTCCATTGTCTGACGCGAGCAAATACAACAAAGGGGAGCCGCTCCGGGCGCTTGGCGCTCCGTCTACACTCGCGCGGCCCGTCCTCGTCCCGCTCCCGACGCGCTTTTCCCGCTCTGTGCCGCGGCCGAGCGCTCTCCGCCCCGTGTCAGCTCTCGGCGTCCCCGTCTGTGGACGAAGGCTTCTCCGACGCTGCCAGCGGTAAAATGGTCGTTTCCTGTCTGCATAATGGTTCCGGGTAGAGACGCTCGCGGGGCCGTGGGTCCTCGCTCCCTCGCTCGCTCTCCCTCCCTCCCGCCGGCGCGCTACATGTGCGATATCTTCTCTTTTTTCCCGTTTCACAATCTGCCTTCTATCTGGCCTATCTCATGAATAAATAACATGTTTGTGTGTGTGTGTGTGTGTGTGTGTGTGTGTGTGTGTGTGCGCACGCGCGCGCGCGCGTGTGCGTGCGTGTGTATGCGCGTGCGCGCATGTGTATATATGTATATATAAATAGGCGTGTACTCACATTAAGAAAGATATTTCAGTGCAGTAGTGAATGCCATTAAGCAACGCGCACGTGTGTAAATTGTGTGTGTGTGTGTATGTATGTGTGCGTGCGCGCGCGCTTGTATATATATTTATAGGCGTTTACTCATTAAGATATTTCAGTGCATTAGTGTGTCATTAAGCAGCGCGCACGTGTGTAAATTGTGTATGTGTGTGTGCGCGCGCGTGCATATATGTATATATACATTCATAGGCGTGTACTCATATTAAGCTATTTCAGTGCAGTAGTGTATGTCATTAAGCAGCGCGCACGTGTGTAAATTGTGTGTGTGTGTGTGTAAACTGTGTGTGGTCACACTCAGCATGCGGCATGTTAATTAGTCAATTAAAAGCGTCATTACAGTTTGTTCTGCATACCATTAGCGAGTGAGCGCTTGTGTTTGTGTGTGTGTGTGTGCAGAGCGAGTCGAGTCAGTTTTGTTTGTGTGTTTATTCGTGTAGCCCAACCGCCACACGTTACACACGTTACACATGACACTAAAACCCGGTTTACACCCGGTTTTAAAACGCGTTGTGGGCGATGGGGGGGGGCGGTCAGAAGTGGACGGCGCCGTTTACACCCGTGTCCACCACGCGTCTCCAAACGCGTCCCGCTGACCACTTGTGATCACATTCCGTTACTCCGAAGAAGATGTCGTCACTGCCTACGTCACTTCCGCTGCGAGATCAAAGGGCCCCGGTCAAGCGCCAGATTTGCCGACGAGCTGTGAAAACACCAGCTCATGTTTGAGGGCGTTTCCGGCAGTGACGTCCATGTCCGGACCGTTGCAGCTGGTGAGACTGACAGCACCGAGTCTTCCGCCCAGATGGAGGTCAGGCGTCTCGTTTCCCCTGTACTCCACCCACCTACTCCCGCTCCATTGTTTTCGAAAGTTGGCGCGCCGTCACCAAAACAACCACCACATCCTGCACGGATGACGTATTTTCCTGTTACGTCCTTGTCGGGGACGCGTCAGCGTTTACGCCACAAAAGACACGTGGCCAAATGCGTCCCGGACCACATCGGCGCGTGGTTTGAGCAGCCGCTTCACAAAACCTCTTGGTGGCGGTTGACGCTCGTATTTAGCGCCGTCCACTTGTGACCCGATCGCAAAAGCCGCATTTTAAAGCCAGGTGTAAACGGGGTGTGTTACAGTACAGCATGCTGCCCATCACCCCACGTTATACGCTTGAAAGTTGTCTGCACGTGCGCGCCTTTGTTTGTGCGTGTTTTGTGTGTGCCGTCGTCGGTACATGTAACGCTTGTGTGCGCGTGCGTGTGCGCATGCGTGTGCGTGTGCGTGTCAGGGGGAACGAAAGCCAGAGAGATGTGTTCGCGAGGCTACATGTGCAGGGGGAGCACCTATGCGAATGGGTTTGTGTACATATGCATGCGCGTGTGTTCATGCGGGCGCGTTTGTGTTTGTGTCTACACAACCTTTTGAGTCTGAAAGCCGTGTGATCTGCTTTCCCCCGCTCACCACACACACACTGAACACACACAAGCCTACTCTTCAAATATTTTGAACACAACAGCGACTGAGTGATGAATTGTCATTTAGACACACAACTTTAAATGCAACTGCAAGAATGTGCCCTGCCTCGTGTGGTGGGGTGAAGTGTGCCGGTGTGTGTCTGCTCTTGTCAAGGCACACTTATTCATGCTTGAAACGTCTATCAAACTATTTTAGCATCCCAAAACAAGACAGTTATATCATCATCATCATATGTTTTGTGTGTCAAGATATATGGTGTTTTGTTATTTGGGGTTTTTTCATATGAGCCTCTAACCAAGTCCGGTTTTTGCACGTGCAGCCCGACTTAATTGGCAAGTAGTAAAAGGATGCACAGTCACACAGGTTCCCTCCATTCCCAAATCCATCTCTTCAGAGTGCCCTTAGATCCACCTTGAACACTGTCTCTATGTCTTTGACACAAAACCCAGACACTGAGGATGCACAAGCCCGTGCATTCTTAGTGCCAAATCAAATATGCAGATCATAAATAAGATTTACGTACCGGCTCTGTCGAGGCCCGGGTTACCAACGACCGCCACCGGTACTGTTGGCCAGCAGGGTGCCGGTGGAAACTATGCTACTGTTGGGCGAAGGAGAAGGAGAGGGGGAAGGCATGTCCAGAGGCAGCAGAAGAGGAGGAAGGGTAGGAGTGTGGAGGTGAGAGTCAGAACTTTGAATGCTGGCACTAGACAGCTGGCTGATATGATGGAGAGGAGAAAGGTAGGTATACTTGTCTGTGTGCAAGAGACCAGGTGGAAGGGGAGTAAGGCCAGGAGTATCGGAGGTGGGTTCAAACTCTTCTACCATGGTGCAGATGGGAGGAGAAATGGGGTAGGGGTCATTCTGAAGGAAGAGTATGTCAAGAGTGTGCTGGAGGTGAAGAGAGTGTCAGACAGAGTGATGAGTATGAAGCTGGAAATCGAAGGTGTGATGATGAATGTTGTCAACACATATGCCCCACAAGTTGGGTGTGAGATGGACGAGAAAGAAGAATTCTGGACTGAGTTGGATGAAGTGGTGGAGAGGGTACCCAAGGAGGAGAGAGTGGTGATTGGAACAGACTTCAATGGACATGTTGGTGAAGGGAACAGAGGTGATAAGGAGGTGATGGGAAGGTATGGTGTCAAGGAGAGAAATGTGGAAGGACAGATGGTGGTGGATTTTGCAAAAAGGATGGAAATGGCTGTGGTGAATACATATTTCAAGAAGAGGGAGGAACACAGGGTGACGTACAAGAGTGGAGGAAAGTGCACACAGGTGGACTATATCTTATGTAGGAGGCGCCATCTAAAAGGGATTGGAGACTGCAAGGTGGTGACAGGGGAGAGCGTAGCTAGGCAGCATCGGATGGTGGTCTGTAGGAGGACTTTGGAGACCAAGAAGAGGAAGAGAGTGAAGGTAGAGTTAAGGATCAAATGGTGGGAGTTGAAGAAGGAAGACTGTTGTGTGGAGTTCAGGCAGGAGTTAAGACAGGCACTGGGTGGTAGTGAAGAGTTGCCAGATGACTGGACAACCACTGCAGAAATAGTGAGGGAGACAGCTAGGAAGGTACTTGGTGTGTCATCAGGACAGAGGAAGGAAGACAAGGAGACTTGGTGGTGGAATGAGGAAGTAGAGCAAAGTATACAGAGGAAGAGGTTGGTGAAGAAGAAGTGGGATAGTCAGAGAGATGAAGAAAGTAGACAGGAGTACAAGGAGACGCAGCGTAAAGCGAAGAGAGAGGTGGCAAAGGCAAAGGAAAAGGCGTATGGTGAGTTGTATGACAGATTAGACACTAAGGAAGGAGAAAAGGACTTGTACTGATTGGCTAGACAGAGGGACCGAGCTGGGAAGGATGTGCAGCAAGTTAGGGCGATCAAGGATAGAGATGGAAATGTGCTGACAAGCGAGGAGAGTGTGCTAAGAAGGTGGAAGGAGTACTTTGAGGGGCTGATGAATGAAGAAAATGAGAGAGAGAGAGAGAGAGAGAGAGAGAGAGAGAGAGACAGAGAGAGAGAGAGAGAGAGAGAGAGAGAGAGAGAGAGAGAGAGAGAGAGAGAGAGAAGGTTGAAGGTTGGATGATGTGGGGACAGTGAATCAGGAAGTGCAGTGGATTAGCAAGGAGGAAGTGAGGGCAGCTATGAAGAGGATGAAGAGTGGAAAGGCAGTTGGTCCTGATGACATACCTGTGGAGGCATGGAGATGTTTAGGAGAGATGGCAGTGGGGTTTTTAACTAGATTGTTTAACTCAATCCTGGAAAGTGAGAGGATGCCTGAGGAGTGGAGAAGAAGCATACTGGTACCGATTTTCAAGAATAAGGGTGATGTGCAGAACTGTAACAACTACAGAGGTATAAAGTTGATCAGCCACAGCATGAAGATTTGGGAAAGAGTAATAGAAGCTAGGTTAAGAGGAGAGGTGACGATCAGCAGCAGCAGTATGGGTTCATGCCAGGAAAGAGCACCACAGATGTGATGTTTGCTTTGAGAATGTTGATGGAGAAGTATAGAGAAGGCCAGAAAGAGTTACATTGTGTCTTTGTGGATTTAGAGAAAGCATACGACAGGGTGCCGAGAGAGGAGGTGTGGTATTGTATGAGGAAGTCAGGAGTTGCAGAGAAGTACGTAGGAGTGCTGCAGGATACGTATGAGGGCAGTGTGACAGTGGTGAGGTGGGTGGTTGGAATGATGGATGGGTTCAAGGTGGAGGTGGGATTACATCAAGGATCGGCTCTGAGCCCTTTCTTGTTTGTAATGGTGATGGACAGGTTGACGGACAAGATCAGGCAGGAGTCTCCGTGGACGATGATGTTCGCGGATGACATTGAGATCTGTAGTGAGAGTAGGGTGCAGGTGGAGGAGAGCCTGGAGGGGTGGAGGTATGCACTGGAGAGAAGAGGAATGAAAGTCAGTAGGAGCAAGATGGAATACCTATGCATGAATGAGAGGGAGGACAGTGGAATGGTCAGGATGCAAGGAGTGGAGGTGACGAAGGTGGATGAGTTTAAATACTTGGGGTCAACTGTCCAAAGTAACGGGGAGTGCAGAAGAGAGGTGAAGAAGAGAGTGCAGGCAGGGTGGAGTGGGTGGAGAAGAGTGTCAGGGGTGATGTGTGACAGAAGGGTACCAGCAAGAGTTAAAGGGAAGGTTTACAAGATGGTAGTGAGACCAGCTATGTTGTATGGTTTGGAGACAGTGGCACTGATGACAAGACAGGAGGTGGAGCTGGAGGTGGTGGAGGTGAAGACGATAAGATTTTCACTGGGAGTGATGAAGAAGGACAGGATTAGGAACGAGTATATTAGAGGGACAGCTCAGGTTGGACGGTTTGGAGACAAAGCAAGAGAGACAAGATGGAGATGGTGTGGACATGTGTGGAGGAGAGATGCTGGGTATACTGGGAGAAGGATACTGAATATGGAGCTGCCAGGGAAGAGGAGAAGAGGAAGGCCAAAGAGGAGGTTTATGGAGGTGGTGAGGGAGGACATGCAGGTGGCTGGTGTGACAGAGGAAGATGCAGAAGACAGGAAGAGATGGAAACGGATGATCCGCTGTGGCGCCCCCTAACGGGAGCAGCCGAAAGTAGCAGTAGTAGTAGTAGTAGTAGTAGTAGTAGTAGTGGTAGTAGTAGTAGTGGTAGTAGTAGTAGTAGTAGTAGTAGTAGTAGTAGTAGTAGTAGTAGATAGTGTTATTATGAAAACAGCATGTTGATGGGGGGGCTCAGGGGCCTTGTCAACACACAAACAACATGCTTCATTTACAAGAGGACACGTTTTGCCTGTGTTAAAACATAAACTAGTTTCATAAATATAACAAAATAACAATAACAGATGATTGAATCAATGAAGAGAATTTAAAAGTAATAACCTCCGAAAGGAAAAAAAGCCTTTGACCGCTTTAGTATGAGAACACCGTAAAGTTAAACTCCTTCGCCATCTCTAGTTTTCTGGCGAATATCTGGATACGGGTTTTTCTTCTTCTTTTCCAGCTGGGCTGTTTGGACTGTGAAGATCTCGGCCAAGAAAACGAGGGACAACGAGTCCAGATGCGGAGAGAGACGGGCAAGTTCGTCGGCCTAAACGCCGACGACGGAGTTTCTGCAGCTCCAAAGGCTTCGGGGGAAATAACCTCTTCACGTTTCCAGGGGGTTCGGACTCGAGTGAGCCTGATAGAATCTCCACGTCCCTTCCTTTCTTTCTGCTGCATGGTCACACTAACCACACCACACACAGGGCTGGATTTTGTGGGGTCGTTTTTATTGTTATCAGCCAAACAGCATGGTTCCAACAAAATGTGAGGACTGATCACCAATAACCAAACGGCTGCACATCTGTGAGACCTCTGCTGGATATTCTTGGAATAGACATACAGTATAAGGGGACGTATTAAATAAACCTATCGTACAGTTTGTCTGAGGTATGCCAAGTAGCTTTGAGAATAACAATGTGTCCATGCTTCTCCACTCCGCCACGATAAAGATACAAGTGAAGCACACACGCGCACGCACACACACACACACACACACACACACACACACACACACGCACACACACACACACACACACGCCGATCCAATGACCATCTGAGGCGTCGAGCCTCCTCCTCATCTCTTACCTACTTAAACATGCACATACACACACACAGACACACAAGATATACAAATTCACAAAAGTTGTCATCAAATAAAGGTGAAGCACAACATCCAAAGACCTTCAATGGTATGGAGGGGGAGGGGGGGGGGGGAGAAAAACCGACATGAAAACACAACCGACTCGTCGTGTGTCGTGTACATTGTCTCGCCTCTTTGCCTCCTGTTTACTTCCAGCTGACGAGCGTCGTAACGTCTTGGCTCTACAACCCCTTTGCCTCTCCAGTCTCGTCATCCCAAAGCAAGCCACTTTACACTGCCCCCGACCACAACCACAGCCACGTTGCCGAAGGAGAGGCCCACCAAGCTGTCACCCCCCCCTCCTGTTGCCTAATGTTACTAATTAGCGCTGACCTTGGACAAGCTCATTTATGTGACCTACGAGGTTTTTGCCTGTTTGTTTGTCGATACGAAGGCCTTTGGGTTCTCATGAAAGGCGATATAAATTCAGAAGTACACGGGCGAAAGTAGGCCCTCGTTCTTCCCTCGCAACACCTTTTTGCAGACGACACCGACATATTCCTGTCAGCTAAGTCACCCCAATCACAAAACCTTAACGGCATCCCCACTGAACGCACTTGAATCCAGCCCCCCCTCCCCTCCCCCCCCATTTGTTTGAGAATAGTCATACTGAAAAACGATGCAACTATACTGCCGTCGATAATCGAAACGTCCCGTGTGAGACAAGTTCTTGCTTTTGGTGAACGTAGCCTGGCAAGAATAGCTGTGATTGGTCAATGTCCCTTTTGTTTGTTTAATCTTCCTCAGTACTTACAGGCCCTCATAAGGTCACAACATATGGATGGGAGTATGTAAAGATCACGACTCAGGTCTACAGACTGTCCTGACGTGCGCTCTCTGCACACACCACACCCCCCCCCCCCCCAAGTTCAGTCAAGACGGAAGGTTCAGCATTCCCAAGAAGACATCGACAGTTAACGCACGGGCACACGAATAAAAAACAGACGCATACACAGACACGCGGCGACGTCATAAGTCGGCGCCGTGACGTCATCGACACCGGCTCTTTGACGTCGTCATGCGGTTCGTCTTTTCTCTTTGATTGCATCGGCTTTTTTCTTTTTTTTTTTTTCTCGTCCCCAAGAGTACAAAGGTTGTCTCGTTTTAAAATTACACTAAAAAGTTGAATATTCAAAATTCAGGAGTACACATCGAGATTCACAGACTCGAAACTGATCAAAGTAAATAAAGCAAGTAAGTAAGTAAGTAAATAAGGAACACTAATGATGACCGTAGCGATAATATGTTTCAGAAGAATTTCTACACAAAGTATCATAACCAATAAGCCTGTGAACACGTGAGGACGGGTGTCAGAGTGGAGGACCACGGGCGTCTGGCAGGAAGCTTCCGTGACTCATCGAGCACGTTGTCGTCTTCGGTCCAAATGCGGTTCAGGCTGCAAGCCGAGGCTCTCCAACAAAGGCCCCATTATTTCCCCGAACCCGCAAAAAAAGGGGGAAATCAAACCAAAATCAATAAAGTCATTGACCGGCGCGAGGTCCATTTCACAGCCAGACACCGACAAAAACGGACAAAAAAATAATAAAACAAAAAAATGTAAAAAAAACCTCCCCCACCCCCACCCCCCGCAGCGATGCCTGGAAGCAAAACAGGGATCATGGCTGGATTTGTTTTTTTTTTTCCGTTTTTCTTTTTTTTTAATGGAACACAATTTCTTCAAACCTCACGAAAGAGCGCAGATCAGCTTTGCCTTGCGTGATTATATTTTCCCTCCCTAACTTATCACTACAAATAATGATAATCATAATCATAACAATGAGAATGTAACCGGTTATTTTCTTGCCCGGTGCGGGATTCGATACGAGTGTACCGCACCACAAGGTGACGTCACTAACCGCTCGGCTAAAGGGTCAGACCCGTTAGCTAGGGGGCTAACGTGTCTAATTAGTAGTTTACAGTCGTCACCCTCTCTCGGAAGCGCGCCCTCCCGCTTTGTTATTCCCGCGCTCCGAAGAGACTTCTGAGGATCTGCACACTTCCGGATCCCGCCAATGTAACCGGTTATTTTCTTGCCCGGTGCGGGATTCGATACGGGGTGTACTGCACCACAAGGCGACGTCACTAACCGCTCGGCTAAAGGGTCAGACCCGTTAGCTAGGGGCTAATGTGTCTTATTAGCAGTTTACAATAATAAAAGCAAGTTTCTTTAAACGGCTCAGAGGGTGCCGCGACGCACAACTGCACCTCCTCAAATCGACACCAAAAAAAAGGCGGGAAAAAAACCAAACATTAAAAGTTGACACTACAGACCGCAGACACACGAAGACGTTTTGAGTATAGCCCTTAATGTGAGGTGTCCCCGTCCCGTCTGTCCCCGGTCCCCCACAAGGTGAGACCAGCTTAGCTTCAAAGTTACCCCCTGCTGGTCCCGTCGGGACTCAGGAGGAACATGGCGGTGCGCGTCCTTCGTTGCCGCTTCCCGACACACCTGTCGACGAGAAGCTCAGAAGCGGCCGCCGGCTCGTCTTGCTTCACGCTTTACACCAAACACAACGTGTGAGTCGGCGTCAAGCGGCGCAAAGGCGTCACACGTCCCCGTTTACACCTGGCTTTACAATGCGTTTTGGACGGTCGCCGTTTCCACCGGTGTCCATCGCGCGTCTTCAAATCAGTGGCGCCCCCAGGGGGTGGCCAGGGGTGGCCACGGCCACCCTGATACTATCCCTGCCCACCCCCAGCCGCGAGTCGCATATGCAGAATATGCTTCTTGATTATGCATAATATGCTTCTATCTGATATTTTACATTAGGTGCTGTTCATTTAAATCAATAATGTATATTTTTCTTAACTCTCATATTGACAGTTTTCCACTAGGCTATACAGTACACTACAACAGCAGCATAGAATTCCCGGTAACACTTTAGTATGGGGAACATATTCTAAGTAACAAAAACTTAATTACTAGTGAATTACTAATGATCAAGATGTCACTTTAGTATGGGGAACATATTCTAAGTAAAAAAACTTAATTACTAGTGAATTAGTAATGATCAAGATGTCACTTTAGTATGGGGAACATATTCTAAGTAACAAAAACTTAATTTACAGTAATTTAACACTATGAACACTTGTAGTTTTGGGTGTTGTTATGTAAGAACAGACCATATTCATTAAGTGTTAGTAAGGGAGAATAACTCTTCTTGTGGTACTACCACCTTATAAAGGCCATACTAAGCAAAGCATATTGAGATGGTACTACTAATGAGCAATACTTCTGAGGTTATAGAGGGAAAACTCATAGTTAATGGCTCACTGGTTGTACAATAAAGCCATGCAGAATAAGGCATTAATGAGTGCGTAATAACGACCAATGAAGAGCCAATATGTTGCTAATTTGCATGCTAATAAGCACCTAATTAATGGTGAATATGTTCCCCATACTAAAGTGTTACCGAATTCCCGAAATTCAGTCATGGCTTTTGGTTTTGGAGCGCCACCCCTAGATTTTCAGCGGCCCCATTTGGCCCCCCCCCCCCCGTATGAAACATTTCTGGGGGCGCCACTGCTTCAAATGCGTCCCGCTGACCTCTTGATCACATTTCGTTACTCCGAAGAAGAAGAAGAAGACGCTTCCTGTTACGCCCTCGTCGGGGACGCCTCAGGACGCATCAGCGTTTCCGCTACCAAAGACACGTGGTCAAATGCGTCCCAGACCACCTCGGCAAGTGGTTTGAGTGACCGGTTCACAAACGTTTTGGCGGTGTTTACGCTTGTATTTAGCGCCGTCCACTTGTGACCCGATCGCAAACAAACAAACAAACGCATGTTAAAACCAAGTGTAAACGGGGTCAAAGACGACCTAGCGTGGAAACACTGATCTGTCAAGAACACCGTTTGCGGCGGCCTCCGTGCGCCATTTTCTTAGCGAAGCGCCCACTATAGCTAAGCCACGTTCAGAACTAGATGTTACGTCAATACTTGTCATCAGTTTGTAAAAGTCGTATTTAATATTTCTATTTCAAAGAGTAAACATTCAGCTGGGTTTTTTTTGGGGGGGGGGCTCTTCTGGCGAAATAAATAACTCAAGTCTCTTCACTCTGACTTCCTGGTTTTCTTTCTCTGAATGATGAGACATGGCGACAGTCGCAGAGCCGTTATCTCACGACGGTCCAATCAGCGCTTGAGAAAGAGATGACGGGCAGCTCAAATGTCCACTCAGCGTTTAGCAGCGATTGCGCTGTTAAAATGATTGGCTAAAAAAATGCCAGCGTGTGTGTGTGTGGGGGGGGGTCTCAAGAATACATAATCATACAGTAATATTAATATTGATAATTGGTTAATCTGATATAAAAGCGAAAATTACCACGCTTAGTTTGGTAAAGAATATTCCCTTCTTCTTTTTTATACAAAAGACAAGCCAACTCATCTCTTTCTCTCGGTTCTCTATTTCCGTCGACATCGACTTCGAAGACCGTTGCTGTCGTGATTTCTACAAATGTGACCCAAAAAGAATCCTTTAAGAATTGCCACCAAGTCCCAGCATTCAGTCAGGACTCTGAATCCTACTCATAAGGGGAAAAGACATTTCCTTTAGTAAGATTGGCTCCATGTTTTCTTTCTTGCCCTTTTTAAAATGGACCTTTTTTGTTTAATGTTCCCTTCAGACAGCACGGCTGAATGTTCTACTTTTCCAGTACACAAAGGATAAAATCAGTTGGCTAAACTCACAAGAACATGGATATCACCATCCGCCGCTCTTCGCTTTACATTTAACGGGTTTTGGTGGCACGCTGTACATTTCTGGAGACGGTCAGAGCAGTCCTGCAGGGAAGAGTACTGGAGTCAAGCCTCGCCCTTCTTTGACCACCCCTCTCTCTCTCCCTCCCTCTCTCTCCCTCCCTCTCCCTCTCTCTCCCCCCCTCTGGCTATCGAACTCTGTTTCTATCCATCTTGCAGCTCAACATCTAATTTTCTCTCCTGACACGTCTCCAAAAGATGCTTCGCCTTGTTGACGCTTCAGACTTGCCTGCTTCTCCCCTTTCTTCCTCCTCTCTCTCTCTCTCACACCGTCACCTCATTCTTACTCGCAGTCCGCAGTCCCTGCCCGCCTCCCCCGCCACCTCCCCCCGCCCCCCCCCTCCAGGGATGAAGTGCAGCTGTTCGATAGTGCTCTGGCGTTTGGTGGCAAAGGCCATGCGGCGGGTACTGGGGTGACCTCCCATACCACCCCCGCCGCCACCCACCTTTCCCCCAATACCGCCGCGGGGGTCCCAGCCACCGCCGCTGTGCACGCCCATCCCTGCCATGGCTGCGGCTGATGGCGCACCGCGGTCGTGGTCGTGTCCGGACGAGGGCTGGGAGTTCATCTTGATGATATGATGGCGGTCCATGGACGGCGTGACGCAGATGTTCTGCTGGACTGGGTCTTCTGGTGGTGGCTGAGCCGGCCCATTGTGGGGCACCATCCCTCCTCCTCCTCTGTCACCTCCTCCGACTATCAGGCCCATCCCCATCAGGCGGTCTTCTAGACGATCCGGTGAGACCAGGAGCCTCTCATGGGACCTGGAGGAAAAAAAATCAAAGGGCTCAAAAAGACTCATGGAGCACCACAGTAACTGTGGCATGGCTCTCCGCTCCTCCACTCTATCACTACAACATACATATAGACATCATGATGAAACCCTTGACTGTTTCCCTTTAGGCAGATGGCAGAACAGAAATCCAGTAGTACTTGTAAACCCAAATACTTCAGAGTGGGTTACATACTGAAGATGCCTGAGGACCTGAGTGAGAACCACTACTCAAACCCATCCTCCTTCTTTTTCCTCCCTATCCTACTCTCATCTAATATTCTCTCTGCCTGCCCCACTCCTCCTATCCCTGCCATCTCTCCTCTCATCTTCCTCTTCACTTTCTTCCTCTTACCTGCGGAGCGTCTGGGAGGTGGAGCTTCTGCTGGTGCTCATCATGGCTTTGTAGTACTGGTGTTGCTGGTTCTTGGACAGGCGGGACAGCGTGTTCCCTTCCCCGAAGGCAAGCAGCTGGTCCTGGGAGCGCACGCGGCGGGGGGGCCTGTCGAAGGAGGAGCTGGTGTACGGCGTCTGTGGCATGACGGGCAGCGGGTAAGGGTTGGGGGTGGAGGTGGGGATGTGCAGGTGCGGCCGGGAGCCATGGAGCGGTAAAGTGCCCCGGGTGCCCAGCGTATAGTCACCACCCCAGGGCAGGTAGTGCTGGGAGGAATGGAAGGCGGGAGGGGCGTTGTTGGAGCGGCGCTTGGAGTTGTAGTAGTTGGTGTATTCGTCCAGGTCTTTCTCTGGATGGCCGAAAGAGAGAGCGAGAGAGAGAGAAACAGAGAATTTTGTTTTTGTTTCTAACCATTCTTGTATTTAGCTACACAGTAGGACTGGGTGATATTGACAAATCAAATGTGATATTTTTGACTTGATATCGATATTGTGAGGCTATTTTGGGGATGACCGTCGGTGCTTTCACAAGGTATTTACACACAGGGAAATGTTGAGAAATGATCCTTAGTAATGTGGATATGATGCCAGAGCAGGTACAGGCCTTCACTGTTCATTTCCCTCAGCTAAAAGTGTCTAACGGTGCGCCCATACAAACTATGGCACAGAGCGAATCGCTGGAAAGCGAATGGGAAGAGGCAACATAACACGATAAGCTGCTGTTCTGCCCCAAGATGAGTGAAATGAGATAGATTTTCATGCCCTTGTAATGAACCAATCAGTTTACAGCAAGGCTACTAGAAAGTGCTTCCTCTCAGGGC
>NC_079228.1:41622225-41628010 GCF_029633865.1 Lampris incognitus | reverse complement strand
ACGCTCGTGTACCGGCGTTAGCGGGTTAACATTAGCTTGGGAGCTACCGATCAAGCAAACTTCCTCACGATGTCACCACACAGCCGTCACACTATTCATAGCGTCTTCGTTTGTGCGAACAGAGCGGCACAATATTTGGCATCGCATTTGGTGTGAACAGGGTGAAACTAGCATACGACAGTATGCAGGTAATGCAGCTGCATTGGGGCCCACAACAGTTTAGGACCCCGCATGCATGGACCCCTTTATCAGGCCAGCATCGTATCAAAGCTCTCGAGCACCGAGTCTTCGCCAACGGTATGTCCAAAAATGTCCAAAGTGTACGCCTACGATGTAAGTAGAACATGTACACACTTTTGTTTTGTGTGTATAAGGCCTGTGATCAGACATGAATAATGTTGTCTATGTGCAGGCGGGGCATCGCCGATTATGTTTTCCTGTCTCGAAGTGCCCTCTCATCGATTATGTTTTCCTCTGTGTCGAAGTGCCCTCTCATCGATTATGTTTTCCTCTGTGTCGAAGTGCCCTCTCATCGATTATGTTTTCCTCTGTGTCGAAGTGCCCTCTCATCGATTATGTTTTCTCTGTGTCGAAGTGCCCTCTCATCGATTATGTTTTCCTCTGTCTCGAAGTGCCCTCTCATCGATTATGTTTTCCTGTCTCGAAGTGCCCTCTCATCGATTATGTTTTCCTGTCTTGAAGTGCCCTCTCATCGATTATGTTTTCCTGTCTCGAAGTGCCCTCTCATCGATTATGTTTTCCTCTGTCTCGAAGTGCCCTCTCATCGATTCTGTTTTCTGTCTCGAAGTGCCCTCTCATCGATTATGTTTTCCTGTCTCGAAGTGTACTGTCACGATTATGTTTTCCTGTCTCGAAGTGCCCTCTCACCGATTATGTTTTCCCTGTCTCGAAGTGCCCTCTCACCGATTATGTTTTCCTGTCTCGAAGTGCCCTCTCACCGATTATGTTTTCCTGTCTCGAAGTGCCCTTCATCGATTATGTTTTCCTGTCTCGAAGTGCCCTCTCACCGATTATGTTTTCCTGTCTCGAAGTGCCCTCTCATCGATTATGTTTTCCTGTCTCGAAGTGCCCTCTCATCGATTATGTTTTCATCTGTGTCGAAGTGCCCTCTCACCGATTATGTTTTCCTGTCTCGAAGTGCCCTCTCATCGATTATGTTTTCCTGTCTCGAAGTGCCCTCTCATCGATTATGTTTTCCTCTGTCTCGAAGTGTACTGTCACGATATGTTTTCCTGTCTCGAAGTGCCCTCTCATCGATTATGTTTTCCTGTCTCGAAGTGCCCTCTCATCGATTATGTTTTCCTGTCTCGAAGTGCCCTCTCATCGATTATGTTTTCCTGTCTCGAAGTGCCCTCTCATCGATTATGTTTTCCTCTGTGTCGAAGTGTACTGTCACGATTATGTTTTCATCTGTCTCGAAGTGCCCTCTCATCGATTATGTTTTCATCTGTGTCGAAGTGCCCTCTCATCGATTCTGTTTTCCTGTCTCGAAGTGTGCTGTCACCGATTCTGTTTTCCTGTCTCGAAGTGCCCTCTCACCGATTCTGTTTTCATCTTTTGTGGAGCTCCGACACCAGATTTTGTGAAGTAGGCTAGTCTATCACTATCTCGGCCTCGCTATTACTACTACTACTTTCTGTTATTCCCTGTGGGGCAATTCTTCCTCTGCATTTAACCACTTCCTAGCTGTGTAGCTAGCAGCAGTGGGCAGCTGCCATGCAGCGCCTGGGGACCAACTCCAGTTCTTCTTTCCATTGCCTTGCTCAGGGGCACAGACAGGAGCACTAACCCTAACAGGCACGTCTTTTTTGATGGTGGGAGGAAACCGGAGCACCCGGAGAAAACCCGCCGCAGACACGGGAGAACATGCAAACTCCACACAGAGGACGACCTGGGATGACCCCCAAGGTTGGACAACCCCGGGGTTTGAACCCAGGACTTGCTGTGAGGCGACAGCGCTAACCGCTGGGCCACCGTGCCGCCAATTAGACTCTTCTTGTACAGCACAAGGGTCTCTTAGTAATTACTTCACTAAGGCGTCGGCTGTGCAGTGCATTTCGCCGCTGCTGGTCGTTTTAACGCCGCTTACTTGAACTTCCTTCATTCGCGACTGACTGACGTGGCGTTATGTTACGTCTGGTTGTGACGGGCTGGGGCGCCTTGACCAGGCTGCAGTGGGGCCCAGCGCCGACGGTTACGCCGCTGGGTTTGAACGCACCGTAAAAAGTTCAGAAAATTGCCTCACTTTACTGTAATGCAGCCTTAAGACCGGGGAACGACATCATTTAAGTTACATCACCATGTTACTAGGACCAAGTCTAGTCTAATAATCACCACATCTATATCACATCCACATTTCGCCCGGCTCTACACAAGTCTACCGTGAGCCACTCGTTACACAACTATATAATTATATTGAAATCTATGCTTGAACATAAACATAGTGTTCAAAAACCTACAAACCATCAGGTAACGTGACTGCTTATCAAACAGGACTCTAAAATCACGATTCATCAGCAGATCGCCTCTTCATAACTGCACTTCACAGCAAACCCTGCCACATGTCACCCGTGACTTATAGCATTTCAACCCAGTTAATAGCCCGGTCCCCAGCTGTGACCTGGACACTGGTACCCCGTCACTTTCTGTCTGGTCTTCCAGCTGGACAAACAGGGACGGACAGAGAGATGATGAAGGAGAGCTGATAAATGACAGAGCGACGGCCAAAAAAAGATGGAATGAAAGAGAGACATGGCAGAAAGAGATTGATAGAGCGAGAGGCAAAGGACGAGAGAAAGGGAAAAGCACTAGAGAAGAAAGGATGAAACCAGAGTGATAAGAGCAGATGAAGGAGAGATGAAGAGAGAAAGAGAGAGACTGAAACAGAGGAAGAGAGAGAGAGAGAGAGACTGGGTGAATGAAACAGAGGAAGAGAGAAAGAGAGAGACTGAAACAGAGGAAGAGAGAGAGAGAGAGACTGGGTGAATGAAACAGAGGAAGAGGGGGGGGGGATGAAGGACCCGGTTAGAGGGGATTCATTCAAAGTGAAGTATCGTTTTCTCTCATTTCATCATCAAAGTCTTTTCATGGAGCCAGCTCCCAAGAGAGCAATTTAAAACTGACCTTTAACCAGCCAACCCCTCCACCTCTCTCTTCACCTCTATCTCCCTCCACCTCGCTCCACCTCTCTCTCTCTACCTCGCTCCACCTCTCTCTCCACCTCTCTCTTCACCTCTATCTCTCTCCACCTCGCTCCACCTCTCTCTCTACCTCTCTCTTCACCTCTATCTCTCTCCACCTCTCTCTCCACCTCGCTCCACTCTCTCCTCCACCTCGCTCCACCTCTCTTCACCTCTATCTCCCTCCACCTCGCTCCACCTCTCTCTACCTCTCTCTCTCCACCTCTGTCTACCTCTTTCTTCACCTCTATCTCTCTCCACCTCTCTCTCCACCTCGCTCCACCTCTATCTCTCTCCACCTCGCTCCACCTCTCTCTCCACCTCGCTCCACCTCTCTCGCTCCACCTCTATCTCTCTCCAGCTCTCTCTTCACCTCTATCTCTCTCCACCTCGCTCCACCTCGCTCCACCTCTCTCTCTCCACCTCGCTCCACCTCTCTCTTCACCTCTATCTCTCCACCTCGCTCCACCTCTCTCTCTCCACCTCGCTCCACCTCTCTCCACCTCGCTCCACCTGTCTCTTCACCTCTATCTCTCTCCCACCTTGCTCCACCTCTCTCTTCACCTCTATCTCTCTCCACCTCACTCCCACCTCTCTCCATCTCTCTCACCTCTATCTCTCTCCACCTCTATCTCTCTCCACCTCGCTCTACCTCTCTCTTCACCTCTATCTTGCTCCACCTCTTCTCCATCTCTCTTCACCTCTTTCTCTCCATCTCTCTCGTCACCTCTCTCCATCTCTCGTCACCTCCTCACCTCTCTCCATCCCCCCTGGTCCTCTCTCTCTCCACCTATCTCCATCTCTCGCCATCCCTCTCCCCATCTCTGTTTCTAACCTCGTTCTCTCCACCTCACTCTCAATTTCTCTCTCCACCTCTTCATCGCTTTCTCCACCTTCTGTCTCCATCTCTCTCGCCATCTCTCCACCTCTCTCTCATCTCTCTCTACCTGTCTCCACTTCTCTCCATCTCTCCACCTCTTCATCTCTCTCCACCACTCCCTCGTCTTTCTCTGTCCCTCCTCCTCCTCTCCTCATAGCTGTCTATACCCTCTCTTTATCCTCTCCATACATCTGCCCTTTTCCCCTTTTTCCCATCTTTGGCTTTTTTCTGCCATCGCTCTTTGCTTTCCCTTATCTTCTACGCCTTTCTCCACCCCCCCCCCCCCCTCGTCTTTCTGTCTGTCTTATGTGCAACACGACCCTGTGTTTGGTGGAGCTGTTTTGGTTTCTGGTGCATCCTTCTTGGTGTTTTGATAAAGGAGATTTTAAAAGTCAAGGCCTCTTCACCCTCATCTCTCTCTCTCTCTCTCCTCTCTCTCCTCTCTCTCTCTCTATCCATCCATCTCTCTTTCTTATTCTATTGAATCTATTTTCTACATTTTCATGAGTTATGGACTCACCAGATAAGGGACAGGTGTCCGTGAGAGGGACGCCGGTCATCCTGCAGGGCCCGGACATGGAACTGGATTTTCATCCGTTACCTGTTTTATCTGCACTTAATCTGCAGCCACTCAACACAACGTTTCCCAGAAATACACAAAAAACCCGGTGTCGTTTCTGTCGGTAAGAGCCGCTCTTCTCTCTTCCTGACGAACACAACAACACCACCCGTCTGCGGCTGCACCCTAACAAAACGTCCTCTGAGTGGGGGGCGCCGAGAGAAGACCAGCGATCTCCTACCACCAAGCTGAAACTGGCCAACAGCATACCGACATCCACGTTCTTCTGAAAATGCCCAGCCGTGATTGGCTGTAAGTCAACCCCCCCCTCCCACCCCCAACCCCCACCCCCACTAAATCCGCTTCGTTCTGAAACACGTCAAACTCGTGGACGTTCACGGCGCGCTCCACGGGGACATTTCTCAGAAGTTGGATTCAATTTTAATTTCTTCTACAACTTTCAGCGTTCTCCTTAGCCGCCCTCACGAGGCCTTGTAGCGTTTGTGTTGAGCATTACAATCCACACACACACAAACGCAACACAAGCTAGTCTATCGGTCAACATGGAAAACAATGCAACGGGTGGAAACAGACAACACAGTGTGTGATGATGTCATCAGTAACAGCGTGTCATGATGTCATCAGTACAGCGTGTGATGATGTCATCAGTACAGCGTGTGATGATGCCATCAGTACAGCGTGTCATGATGTCATCAGTACAGCTTGTGATGATGTCATCAGTACAGCGTGTGACGATGTCATCAGTACAGCGTGTGACGATGTCATCAGTACGGTGTGTGATGATGTCATCAGTACGGCGTGTGATGATGTCATCAGTACGGCGTGTGATGATGTCATCAGTACAGCGTGTGATGATGTCATCAGCACAGTGTGTGATGATGTCATCAGTACGGCGTGTGATGATGCCATCAGTACAGCGTGTCATGATGTCATCAGTACGGCGTGTGATGATGTCATCAGTACAGCGTGTGATGATGTCATCAGCACAGTGTGTGATGATGTCATCAGTACGGCGTGTGATGATGCCATCAGTACGGCGTGTGATGATGCCATCAGTACAGCTTGTGATGATTGTCATCAGTACAGCGTATGATGATGTCATCAGTACAGCGTGTCATGATGGCA
>NC_079228.1:41567225-41617225 GCF_029633865.1 Lampris incognitus | reverse complement strand
CGGACCTTAACCTTAACCGGCGGCTCACCTTCCTTTAACCCGGAACTTAACCTTAACCGGCGGCTCGCCTTCCTTAACCCGGAACTTAACCTTCACCGGCGGCTCGCCTTCCTTAACCTGGAACTTAACCTTAACCTGCGGCTCACCTTCCTTAACCCGGACCTTAACCTTAACCGGCGGCTCGCCTTCCTTAACCCGGACCTTAACCTTAACCGGCGGCTCGCCTTCCTTTAACCCGGAACTTAACCTTAACCGGCGGCTCGCCTTCCTTAACCCGGAACTTAACCTTAACCGGCGGCTCGCCTTCCTTAACCCGGACCTTAACCTTAACCGGCGGCTCGCCTTCCTTAACCCGGACCTTAACCTTAACCGGCGGCTCGCCTTCCTTAACCCGGACCTTAACCTTACCCGGCGGCTCGCCTTCCTTAACCCGGAACTTAACCTTAACCGGCGGCTCGCCTTCCTTAACCCGGAACTTAACCTTAACCGACGGCTCGCCTTCCTTAACCCGGACCTTAACCTTAACCGGCGGCTCGCCTTCCTTAACCCGGAACTTAACCTTACCCGACGGCTCGCCTTCCTTAACCCGGACCTTAACCTTAACCGGCGGCTCGCCTTCCTTTAACCCGGAACTTAACCTTAACCGGCGGCTCGCCTTCCTTAACCCGGAACTTAACCTTAACCGGCGGCTCGCCTTCCTTAACCCGGACCTTAACCTTAACCGGCGGCTCACCTTCCTTTAACCCGGAACTTAACCTTAACCGGCGGCTCGCCTTCCTTAACCCGGAACTTAACCTTCACCGGCGGCTCGCCTTCCTTAACCTGGAACTTAACCTTAACCTGCGGCTCACCTTCCTTAACCCGGACCTTAACCTTAACCGGCGGCTCGCCTTCCTTAACCCGGACCTTAACCTTAACCGGCGGCTCGCCTTCCTTTAACCCGGAACTTAACCTTAACCGGCGGCTCGCCTTCCTTAACCCGGAACTTAACCTTAACCGGCGGCTCGCCTTCCTTAACCCGGACCTTAACCTTAACCGGCGGCTCGCCTTCCTTAACCCGGACCTTAA
This sequence comes from Lampris incognitus, assembly GCF_029633865.1. Classification (NCBI taxonomy): domain Eukaryota; kingdom Metazoa; phylum Chordata; class Actinopteri; order Lampriformes; family Lampridae; genus Lampris; species Lampris incognitus. Next base: position 41,616,157 of record NC_079228.1, on the reverse strand, counting down.
CCTTAACCGGCGGCTCGCCTTCCTTAACCCGGACCTTAACCTTACCCGGCGGCTCGCCTTCCTTAACCCGGACCTTAACCTTAACCGGCGGCTCGCCTTCCTTAACCCGGAACTTAACCTTAACCGACGGCTCGCCTTCCTTAACCCGGAACTTAACCTTAACCGACGGCTCGCCTTCCTTAACCCGGAACTTAACCTTAACCGACGGCTCGCCTTCCTTAACCCGGAACTTAACCTTAACCGGCGGCTCGCCTTCCTTAACCCGGACCTTAACCTTAACCGGCGGCTCGCCTTCCTTAACCCGGAAATTAACCTTAACGGGCGGCTCGCCTTCCTTAACCCGGAACTTAACCTTAACCGGCGGCTCGCCTTCCTTAACCCGGAACTTAACCTTAACCGACGGCTCGCCTTCCTTAACCCGGACCTTAACCTTAACCGGCGGCTCGCCTTCCTTAACCCGGAACTTAACCTTACCCGACGGCTCGCCTTCCTTAACCCGGACCTTAACCTTAACCGGCGGCTCGCCTTCCTTTAACCCGGAACTTAACCTTAACCGGCGGCTCGCCTTCCTTAACCCGGAACTTAACCTTAACCGGCGGCTCGCCTTCCTTAACCCGGACCTTAACCTTAACCGGCGGCTCACCTTCCTTTAACCCGGAACTTAACCTTAACCGGCGGCTCGCCTTCCTTAACCCGGAACTTAACCTTCACCGGCGGCTCGCCTTCCTTAACCTGGAACTTAACCTTAACCTGCGGCTCACCTTCCTTAACCCGGACCTTAACCTTAACCGGCGGCTCGCCTTCCTTAACCCGGACCTTAACCTTAACCGGCGGCTCGCCTTCCTTTAACCCGGAACTTAACCTTAACCGGCGGCTCGCCTTCCTTAACCCGGAACTTAACCTTAACCGGCGGCTCGCCTTCCTTAACCCGGACCTTAACCTTAACCGGCGGCTCGCCTTCCTTAACCCGGACCTTAACCTTAACCGGCGGCTCGCCTTCCTTAACCCGGACCTTAACCTTACCCGGCGGCTCGCCTTCCTTAACCCGGACCTTAACCTTAACCGGCGGCTCGCCTTCCTTAACCCGGAACTTAACCTTAACCGACGGCTCGCCTTCCTTAACCCGGAACTTAACCTTAACCGGCGGCTCGCCTTCCTTAACCCGGACCTTAACCTTAACCGGCGGCTCACCTTCCTTAACCCGGAAATTAACCTTAACGGGCGGCTCGCCTTCCTTAACCCGGAACTTAACCTTAACCGGCGGCTCGCCTTCCTTAACCCGGAACTTAACCTTAACCGACGGCTCGCCTTCCTTAACCCGGACCTTAACCTTAACCGGCGGCTCGCCTTCCTTAACCCGGACCTTAACCTTAACCGGCGGCTCGCCTTCCTTAACCCGGAACTTAACCTTACCCGGCGGCTCGCCTTCCTTAACCCGGACCTTAACCTTAACCGGCGGCTCGCCTTCCTTAACCCGGACCTTAACCTTAACCGGCGGCTCGCCTTCCTTAACCCGGAACATAACCTTAACCGACGGCTCGCCTTCCTTAACCCGGACCTTAACCTTAACCGACGGCTCGCCTTCCTTAACCCGGAACTTAACCTTAACGGGCGGCTCGCCTTCCTTAACCCGGACCTTAACCTTAACCGGCGGCTCGCCTTCCTTAACCCAGACCTTAACCTTAACCGGCGGCTCGCCTTCCTTAACCCGGAACTTAACCTTAACCGGCGGCTCACCTTCCTTAATCCGGAACTTAACCTTAACCGGCGGCTCACCTTCCTTAACCCGGACCTTAACCTTAACCGGCGGCTCGCCTTCCTTAACCCGGAACTTAACCTTAACCGACGGCTCACCTTCCTTAACCCGGACCTTAACCTTAACCGGCGGCTCGCCTTCCTTAACCCGGACCTTAACCTTAACCGGCGGCTCGCCTTCCTTAACCCGGACCTTAACCTTAACCGGCGGCTCGCCTTCCTTAACCCGGAACTTAACCTTAACCGGCGGCTCGCCTTCCTTAACCCGGAACTTAACCTTAACCGGCGGCTCGCCTTCCTTAACCCGGAACTTAACCTTAACCGGCGGCTCGCCTTCCTTAACCCGGACCTTAACCTTAACCGACGGCTCGCCTTCCTTAACCCGGAACTTAACCTTAACCGACGGCTCGCCTTCCTTAACCCGGAACTTAACCTTAACCGGCGGCTCGCCTTCCTTAACCCGGACCTTAACCTTAACCGGCGGCTCGCCTTCCTTAACCCGGAAATTAACCTTAACGGGCGGCTCGCCTTCCTTAACCCGGAACTTAACCTTAACCGGCGGCTCGCCTTCCTTAACCCGGAACTTAACCTTAACCGACGGCTCGCCTTCCTTAACCCGGACCTTAACCTTAACCGGCGGCTCGCCTTCCTTAACCCGGAACTTAACCTTACCCGACGGCTCGCCTTCCTTAACCCGGACCTTAACCTTAACCGGCGGCTCGCCTTCCATTAACCCGGAACTTAACCTTAACCGGCGGCTCGCCTTCCTTAACCCGGAACTTAACCTTAACCGGCGGCTCGCCTTCCTTAACCCGGACCTTAACCTTAACCGGCGGCTCACCTTCCTTTAACCCGGAACTTAACCTTAACCGGCGGCTCGCCTTCCTTAACCCGGAACTTAACCTTCACCGGCGGCTCGCCTTCCTTAACCTGGAACTTAACCTTAACCGGCGGCTCACCTTCCTTAACCCGGACCTTAACCTTAACCGGCGGCTCGCCTTCCTTAACCCGGACCTTAACCTTAACCGGCGGCTCGCCTTCCTTTAACCCGGAACTTAACCTTAACCGGCGGCTCGCCTTCCTTAACCCGGAACTTAACCTTAACCGGCGGCTCGCCTTCCTTAACCCGGACCTTAACCTTAACCGGCGGCTCGCCTTCCTTAACCCGGACCTTAACCTTAACCGGCGGCTCGCCTTCCTTAACCCGGACCTTAACCTTAACCGGCGGCTCGCCTTCCTTAACCCGGACCTTAACCTTACCCGGCGGCTCGCCTTCCTTAACCCGGACCTTAACCTTAACCGGCGGCTCGCCTTCCTTAACCCGGAACTTAACCTTAACCGACGGCTCGCCTTCCTTAACCCGGAACTTAACCTTAACCGGCGGCTCGCCTTCCTTAACCCGGACCTTAACCTTAACCGGCGGCTCACCTTCCTTAACCCGGAAATTAACCTTAACGGGCGGCTCGCCTTCCTTAACCCGGAACTTAACCTTAACCGGCGGCTCGCCTTCCTTAATCCGGAACTTAACCTTAACCGACGGCTCGCCTTCCTTAACCCGGACCTTAACCTTAACCGACGGCTCGCCTTCCTTAACCCGGACCTTAACCTTAACCGGCGGCTCGCCTTCCTTAACCCGGAACTTAACCTTACCCGGCGGCTCGCCTTCCTTAACCCGGACCTTAACCTTAACCGGCGGCTCGCCTTCCTTAACCCGGACCTTAACCTTAACCGGCGGCTCGCCTTCCTTAACCCGGAACATAACCTTAACCGACGGCTCGCCTTCCTTAACCCGGACCTTAACCTTGACCGGCGGCTCGCCTTCCTTAACCCGGAACTTAACCTTAACGGGCGGCTCGCCTTCCTTAACCCGGAACTTAACCTTAACCGGCGGCTCGCCTTCCTTAACCCGGACCTTAACCTTAACCGGCGGCTCGCCTTCCTTAACCCGGAACTTAACCTTAACCGGCGGCTCGCCTTCCTTTAACCCGGAACTTAACCTTAACCGGCGGCTCGCCTTCCTTAACCCGGACCTTAACCTTAACCGGCGGCTCGCCTTCCTTAACCCGGACCTTAACCTTAACCGGCGGCTCGCCTTCCTTAACCCGGACCTTAACCTTAACCGGCGGCTCGCCTTCCTTAACCCGGAACTTAACCTTAACCGGCGGCTCGCCTTCCTTAACCCGGACCTTAACCTTACCCGACGGCTCGCCTTCCTTAACCCGGAACTTAACCTTAACCGGCGGCTCGCCTTCCTTAACCCGGACCTTAACCTTAACCGGCGGCTCGCCTTCCTTAACCCGGACCTTAACCTTACCCGGCGGCTCGCCTTCCTTAACCCGGAACTTAACCTTAACCGGCGGCTCGCCTTCCTTAACCCGGACCTTAACCTTAACCGGCGGCTCGCCTTCCTTAACCCGGACCTTAACCTTAACCGGCGGCTCGCCTTCCTTAACCCGGAACTTAACCTTAACCGGCGGCTCGCCTTCCTTAACCCGGACCTTAACCTTACCCGACGGCTCGCCTTCCTTAACCCGGACCTTAACCTTACCCGACGGCTCGCCTTCCTTAACCCGGACCTTAACCTTAACCGACGGCTCACCTTCCTTAACCCGGACCTTAACCTTAACCGGCGGCTCGCCTTCCTTAACCCGGACCTTAACCTTGACCGGCGGCTCGCCTTCCTTAACCCGGACCTTAACCTTAACGGGCGGCTCACCTTCCTTAACCCGGACCTTAACCTTAACCGGCGGCTCGCCTTCCTTTAACCCGGAACTTAACCTTAACCGGCGGCTCGCCTTCCTTAACCCGGACATTAACCTTAACCGGCGGCTCACCTTCCTTAACCCGGACATTAACCTTAACCGGCGGCTCGCCTTCCTTAACCCGGAACTTAACCTTAACCGGCGGCTCGCCTTCCTTAACCCGGACCTTAACCTTAACCGGCGGCTCGCCTTCCTTAACCCGGACCTTAACCTTAACCGGAGGCTCGCCTTCCTTAACCCGGAACTTAACCTTAACCGGAGGCTCGCCTTCCTTAACCCGGAACTTAACCTTACCCGACGGCTCGCCTTCCTTAACCCGGAACTTAACCTTACCCGACGGCTCGCCTTCCTTAACCCGGACATTAACCTTAACCGGCGGCTCACCTTCCTTAACCCGGACATTAACCTTAACCGGCGGCTCGCCTTCCTTAACCCGGACATTAACCTTAACCGGCGGCTCGCCTTCCTTTAACCCGGAACTTAACCTTAACCGGCGGCTCGCCTTCCTTAACCCGGACCTTAACCTTAACCGGCGGCTCGCCTTCCTTAACCCGGACCTTAACCTTAACGGGCGGCTTGCCTTCCTTAACCCGGAACTTAACCGCTGTACCTGCTGTCGTCATGGCAACTGCATGAAAACCAACAGTCGCAGATGCGTTGTGTGAAACTGACATCTCACATTAGCACATGTGCATCTCTACCGTGAGTCCTGACAGAAAGTCTACGGAGAGTCTCTCCTACTGATAAAATGTGGGCTACCAACCTGGCAACCCAAGTCTTATTAACGTTTTATTACTGACTTCTAACACACGAATCAGTAATAAGACCTGATCACTGCAATGCCTCCACACCAGCTAACGCAGCCCGGCGGGGTCGCACGCCCGAGGTCACCTGAAATGACTTTATCCTCTCTCTCTTGGTTCTCCCTCCTATCCCTCTTCTTCTCTGGCTCACTTCTCTCAATCCCCCAAAACCACAACCCCCCACCCCAACTCAATTTGATTTCAGTTCAATTTGTTTCACTGGTGTGACAATATCAGTACCCGTGTACTGCCCAGGCCAGCGAGCGTTCACATTCATTCATATTAGGAGTGTATGAACTAGGAGAACCCTGTCGGGGCTGCAAGGCTTCCTCAGACGGGCCCTAACGCCAGTTTGAAGACTCTAGATTGACAACACAAGGTGATGTCACTGCAAAAATTGTATATCCGGGTGGTGTGGCGGTCTATTCTGTAGCCTACCAACACGGGGATCACCGGTTCGAATCCCCGTGTCACCTCCGGCTTGGTCGGGCATCCCTACAGACACAATTGGCCGTGTCTGCAGGTGGGAAGCTGGATGTGGGTGTGTGTCCTGGTCGCCACACTAGCGCCTCCTCTGGTTGGTCGGGGCGTCTGTTTGGGGGGGGGGAGAACTGGGGGGAATAACGTGATCCTCCCACGCGCTGCGCCCCCCTGGTGAAACTCCTCGCTGTCAGGTGAGAAGAAGCGGCTGGTGACTCCACATGTATGGGAGGAGACATGTGGTAGTCTGCAGCCCTCCCCGGGTCGGCAGAGGGGGTGGAGCAGAGACCGGGACGTCTCGGGAGAGGGGGGTAATTGGCCGGATACAATTGGGCAGAAAACGGGGAAAAATGAAACAGTAACTAAATTGTATATCTGAAGTAAAATAGTCTTCAAATCAGATGGAAATATCTGAACATCGTGTTTAAAGAATCGTGTGGTCATCAAGAGGTGAGGATGTGTTAAAAAGGAGGAAGATTTAAAGGGTGTTTCTCTGGTCAGTGTACAGGGTCACACCAAGCTGCCCTCCTCCCCCAGAGCTTGTTCTTGCTGGAGCAAGTTGCCAACATCAACATTATGTCTCAGGAAGTACACAAAGAGTGGGTAACACTTTAGTATGGGGAACATAAAAAAACTTAATTACTAGTGAATTAGTAATGATGAAGATGTCACTTTAGTATGGGGAACATATTCTAAATAACAAAAACTTAATTACTAGTGAATTAGTAATGATCAAGATGTCACTTTAGTATGGGGAACATATTCTAAGTAACAAATACTTAATTACTAGTGAATTAGTAATGATCAAGATGTCACTTTAGCATGGGGAACATATTCTAAGTAACAAAAACTTAATTACTAGTGAATTAGTAATGATCAAGATGCCACTTTAGTATGGGCAACATATTCTAAGTAACAAAAACTTAATTTAGAGTAATTTAACACTATGAACACTTGTAGTTGTGTGTGTTGTGTTATGTAAGAACAGACCATATTCATTAAGTGTTAATAAGGGAGAATAACTCTTCTTGTGGTACTACCACCTTATAAAGGCCATACTAAGCAAAGCATATTGAGATGGTACTACTAATAAGCAATACTTCTGAGGTTATAGAGGGAAAACTCATAGTTAATGGCGTACTGGTTGTATAATAAGGCCATGCAGAATAAGCCATTAATGAGTACGTAATAATGACCAATGAAGAGCCAATATGCTGGTAATTTGCATGCTAATAAGCACCTAATCAACGGTGACTACGTTCCCCATACTAAAGTGTTACCGAAGAGTCTCCAGATATCATCACAAACATCGTTCACGTCTAACAGTACAGCTCAACTTGTCCACCGACAGGTTTGACGCCATTTCTTTGATCCCCTTTCCAATTCTTAATCCGTCCACATTGTCCACTTAAGAGCAATTACACGTGTAGCTTATTTATTTTATATAATTATCTTCCCTGTACCTACGCTGTTAGGGATTGGGTGATGGGAGGGAGAACAGGGTGAAACATGTGACTTGCAAACTGAAAACCAGTAAATATATTGTACAAAAAGCGACGTGCAGATGTCGGTTCCCCCGTCCTGACTGAACACTGTGTTTCGTCTCCACCAGAGCGTTTTTGGAGAGAAATGGACCCACGATATTTGCGGAGAGCTGCTGCAAACGGTTTAGTTTTGCACGATTAAACTCGTTACTCTGCAGACGTTGACATGCCATTTATGCGGCGCTGCGATCTCCCTCTCCCTCACCCCCACCACCCCCACCCCCACCACCACCACCACCACCCCGGGCCTCACCCAGCCTCTTCAGAGAGCTGTAGCGGCTGATCTCGGGTTTCACGGCCGCCTCGTAGGACGGCGGCAGCTGGGCCAGGTTGTGGAAGGAGTGGGAGAAGGAGGGGTGGGGGCCGGGGCCGGGGCCGGGGCCGGGGCCGGGGCCGGGGCGGGAGGAGAAGCTGTTGCTGTGTTTGCCCCCACCGCTGCTCCCCGACAGGAGGCTCCCCACAGAGGGGAGCTGGGAGTTGCTCATGCGGGGAACTCGCTCTGATGGGGAGAGAGAGAGAGAGAGAGAGAGAGAGAGAGAGAGAGAGAGAGAGGAAACAGCCTAGTTAATCATCAAAACACAGTTAGGGTTTCACATCTCGTCTCCATGGTAACCATCATAACCGCCATTCCCTTCCACACACTCCATACACATGTATAGCACTGACAACATATATCTTAACCATATATGTGTGTGTGTGTGTGTGTGTGTGTGTGTGTGTGTGTGTGTGTGTGTACATATAAGTACATCCACAGCGCCACGGGGACCTGGACGTACACCGTATGTCCATAACATGTCGGCGGCGCGCTGGTCCGAACACGCGGCGTGGACGGTTTCCGCCAACAGAGGACGAGCAGCTGTTGTGCGACATGTGTGTCATAGTGGGGTGACGCCACTCGCACACACGTACTCATAATGACCCACAACGGTGGTGGTGCATTACAAGGTGACCCGAGATGTGCAGGGGCTTTAACACACACACACACACACACACCTCACACCCATCCAGCAGTAGTACTACACCTTCAGACGGCGCACACAGCTCGCTGCCCGCCGCCGGCCCCGAGGGGGGGGGGGGGTCGGGGGGGTAAAGAGGGGTGTCATGACAAGGTTTTGGGCTTCGTCTGGAGAATAACGAGGTGCTGCTGTGCTGACATGCTGGACAATAGAAACCACACAACCCCCCCCCCCCCCCGAGGTTAACCCAGTAGCTGCTGGGGTATCTCAGGGCAGTAATGGTTAGGGGCTGCAGCAGTCTTGTTAGGGCTGTTACAGGACATGGACCGCTCACTGACACACCACTGGCCACTGACATCACTGACACCAATGACCACTGGCCACTGACATCACTGGCCACTCACATCACTGACATCACTGACCACTGGCCACTGACATCACTGGCCACTGACACCACTGACCACTGACATCACTGACATCACTGACCACTGGCCACTGACATCACTGGCCACTGACACCACTGACCACTGACATCACTGACATCACTGACCACTGGCCACTGACATCACTGGCCACTGACACCACTGACCACTGACATCACTGACATCACTGACCACTGGCCACTGACATCACTGGCCACTGACACCACTGACCACTGACATCACTGACATCACTGACCACTGGCCACTGACATCACTGACATCACTGACCACTGACATCACTGACCACTGACACCACTGACCACTGACATCACTGACATCACTGACCACTGGCCACTGACATCACTGACATCACTGACCACTGACATCACTGGCCACTGACACCACTGACCACTGACATCACTGACATCACTGACCACTGGCCACTGACATCACTGACCACTGGCCACTGACATCACTGACATCACTGACCACTGGCCACTGACATCACTGGCCACTGACATCACTGACCACTGACATCACTGACATCACTGACCACTGACCACTGACATCACTGGCCACTGACATCACTGACACATCACTGGCCACTGAAATCACTGACCACTGGCCACTGACATCACTGGCCACTGACATCACTGGCCACTGACATCACTGACATCACTGACCACTGACCACTGACATCACTGGCCACTGACATCACTGACACACCACTGGCCACTGAAATCACTGACCACTGGCCACTGACATCACTGGCCACTGACATCACTGACCACTGGCCACTGGCCACTGACCACTAGCCACTGACAGCACTGACCAATGATATCACTGACCACTGACATCACTGACCACTGACATCACTGACATCACTGGGCAGTGGTGGCCAATAATGTCTCCGTAAGAGCCATCCAGGGAGCACATGATGTCCACGACAACACCGTGGAGGCTGCACACACACCACTCACACACACACACCACTCACACACACCACTGACACACACACACCACTGATACACACCACTCACACACACCACAGACACACACCACTCACACACACCACTGACACACACTACTCACACACACACACCACAGACACACACCACTCACACACACCACTGACACACACCACTCACACACACCACTGACACACACTACTCACACACACCACTGACACACACCACTCACACACACCACTGACACACACCACTGACACACACCACTCACACACACCACTGACACACACCGCTCACACACACCACTGACACACACCACTCACACACACCACTCACACACACCACTGACACACACCACTGATACACACCACACTCACACACACACCACTCACACACACCACTGACACACACCGCTCATACACACCACTCACACACACCGCAGACACACACACCACAGACACACACCACTCACACACACCACAGACACACCACAGACACACACCACAGACACACACCACAGACACACACCACAGACACACACCACTCACACACACCACAGACACACACCACAGACACACACCACTGACACACACCACAGACACACACCACAGACACACACCACAGACACACACAGACACACACCACAGACACACACCACAGACACACACCACTCACACACACCACAGACACACACCACAGACACACACCACAGACACACACCACAGACACACACCACTCATACACACACCACAGACACACACCACAGACACACACCACAGACACACACCACTGACACACACCACAGACACACACCACAGACACACACCGCTCACGAGGGAGAACAGCGGTCAGCGACCTGCATCACGGTGGTGTTTTCAGCAGAACAACCTCAGGAGGCTTGTGGAGGAAAGGTTATCATGCTTTGTGTCCCGCTGAGCAGTCAAACACAAATCGGCCCGGCCAGGAAACGCTGTGCCGCCTGCCGCACAGGCCTCGTTAGCTACAACTAAGATGGCTGCCGCAGACCCTGTTACTGGGGGATGTGTTACTGACACGCCACGCCACGCCACGACACAGACGTTCAGCCGGTTGGCCAACATCCCTTCTTGTCCGTCCGTCCTTGTGGTTGTTTGTTTTTCCAGATTGAGACTTAAAGTTACAACCCTGAAGATCTGCAAACACCTCCTGCAAACACCTCCTGCAAACACCTCCCTTCTCATCATGACAAACCACTGGCTGAAGGAGAACCCAGGCCTGGCAAATACCTCCATCCATCATCCATCCATCATCCCTCCATCATCCCTCCATCATCCATCCATCATCCCTCCATCATCCCTCCATCATTCCTCCATCATCCATCCATCATCCCTCCATCATTCCTCCATCATCCCTCCATCATCCATCCATCAACCCTCCATCATTCCTCCATCATCCATCCATCAACCCTCCATCATCCATCCATCATCCCTCCATCATCCCTCCATCATCCCTCCATCATTCCTCCATCATCCATCCATCATCCATCCATCATCCATCCATCAACCCTCCATCATCCCTCCATCATCCCTCCATCATTCCTCCATCATCCCTCCATCATCCATCCATCATCCCTCCATCATCCATCCATCAACCCTCCATCATTCCTCCATCATCCATCCATCATCCATCCATCATCCCTCCATCATTCCTCCATCATCCATCCATCATCCATCCATCAACCCTCCATCATCCCTCCATCATCCCTCCATCATTCCTCCATCATCCCTCCATCATCCATCCATCATCCCTCCATCATCCATCCATCAACCCTCCATCATCCCTCCATCATCCCTCCATCATCCCTCCATCATTCCTCCATCATCCCTCCATCATCCCTCCATCATTCCTCCATCATCCCTCCATCATCCATCCATCATCCATCCATCATCCCTCCATCATCCCTCCATCATCCCTCCATCAACCCTCCATCATCCCTCCATCATCCCTCCATCAACCCTCCATCATCCCTCCATCATCCATCCATCATCCCTCCATCATCCCTCCATCATCCATTACCCAAGCCGCCTATCCGGAGCAGGGTCACGGGGATGCTGGAGCTTATCCCAGCAGTCATCGGGCAGCAGGTGGGGGGACACCTGGACAGGCTGCCAGGCCATCACAGGGCCCACACACACACACACACACACACACACACACACACACACACACACACACACACACACACACACACACACACACACACACACACACTCACACCTAGGAACAATGTAGTACGGCTGAGTCACCTGACCTACATGTCTTTGGACTGTGGGAGGAAACCGGAGCCCCCGGAGGAAACCCACCCAGACATGGGGAGAACATGAAACTCCCCACAGAGGACGACCCGGGACGACCCCCAAGGCTGGACTACCCCGGGGCTCGAACCCAGGACCTTCTTGCTGTGAGGCCACCGCGCTAACCACTGCGCCACCGTGCCGGCCCCTGTAGAACATACGTCTAAAACTGCCCCTCTGTCGGCGTCTCCTCCCTCTCCTGAGACTTGGAAGGCCGTTGTCCTGCAGGATGTGAGTAACGGCGAGACATGTGTGGTACTGAAACGTCCCCCGTCCCTTCCTGTCGCTCCCCAGCTTATCTATTCTGTCCGTCTTCATCCTCTTGCCTTCCCTTGTGTAAGGCGCGGGGCACTCCCGTGTACAAAATGTGCTGCACGAGTAACGTTTGATTGACTAAAGTGATGACCTCACCGTGATGTGAGGTCACTTGTTTCCATGACAACGTTTTCCAGCATTCTCTGGCAGCCATCTTTGGCGGACCGGCCACGCTGACCTTTCCGTGCAATACATTTGATTTGAACCGAGCCGTCCGAGCTAGCTAGTACATTTCTACCTCGACGGGCCCACGTCAGGCGCATCTTGTGGAGCCGAATCATCATTAAGATCACCGGGTGAGGACGCGGTGGAGGACGTCCAATCACATCCACTCTGAACACCGAACACAGACACGGCGCTGACCTGAACCACCCAAACCCAGACACAACCACCTCTAAGCCAGTACTGAAACATGACCATTTCTTTTTTTTTTATTGGACCCCCTCCCCTTTTTCTGCCCAATTGTATCCGGCCAATTACCCCACTCTCCCGAGCCGTCCCGGTCACTGCTCCACCCCCTCTGCCGATCCGGGGAGGGCTGCAGACTACCACATGCCTCCTCCCATACATGTGGAGTCACCAGCCGCTTCTTCTCACCTGACAGTGAGGAGTTTCACCTGACAGTGAGGAGTTTCACCTGACAGTGAGGAGTTTCACCAGACAGTGAGGAGTTTCACCTGACAGTGAGGAGTTTCACCAGACAGTGAGGAGTTTCACCAGGGGGACGTAGCACATGGGAGGATCACGCTACTCCCCCCACATACCCACATCCGGCTTCCCACCCGCAGACACGGCCAATTGTGTCTGTAGGGACGCCCGACCAAGCCGGAGGTAACACGGGGATTTGAACCGGCGATCCCCATGTTGGTAGGCAACAGAATAGACCGCCACGCTACCCGAACACCCCGAAACATGACCATCTCTAACCTTGAAGCTTATCTTAACCATCTCTATTTTGATAGTATCAAAGCACATGATGGCAGATGTCCTCAACAACATCTTCAGGGGCGTCCGGGTGGCGTGGCGGTCTATTCTGTTGCCTACCAACACGGGGCTCGCCAGTTCGAATCCCCATGTTACCTCCAGCTTGGTCGGGCGTCCCTACAGACACAATTGGCCGTGTCTGCGGGTGGGAAGCCGGATGTGGGTATGTGTCCTGGTCGCTGCACTAGCGCCTCCTCTGGTTGGTCGGGATGCCTGTTCAGGGGGGAGGGGGAACTGGGGGGGATAGCGTGATCCTTCCACGTGCTACGTCCCCCTGGTGAAACTCCTCACTGTCAGGTGAAAAGAAGCAGCTGGTGACTCCACGTGTATGGGAGGAGGCATGTGGTAGTCTGCAGCCCTCCCCGGATCGGCAGAGGGGGTGGAGCAGAGACCGGGGACGGCTCAGATGAGTGGGGTAATTGGCTGGGTGCAATTGGGGAGAAAAAGGGGGGACAATCCACAAAAAAAGTCTTCATTCGTAGACATGCTGAAATGTGTCACGTTGACAGAATGTGATCTGATAGTCCACATCAAGTATTGCGAGGTCAAGTGTATGTAAGTATGCTGTAAGTATATACGTATGTAAGTATGCCGTAAGTATATAAGTACGTAAGTATATTGTAAGTATATATGTATGTAAGTATGCCGTAAGTATATAAGTACGTAAGTATATTGTAAGTATATATGTATGTAAGTATGCCGTAAGTATATAAGTACGTATATTGTAAGTATATACGTATGTAAATATATTGTAAGTATATACATATGTAAGTATATTGTAAGTATATACATATGTAAGTATGTTGTAAGTATATACGTATGTAAGTATGTTGTGAGTATATACGTATGTTGTAAGTATATTGTAAGTATATACGTATGTAAGTACGTTGTAAGTATATACGTATGTAAGTATGTTGGAAGTATATACTACGTGTATTTGCGGGAACTACTAACAAGCTGTGTACGACGTTTCGTGTGTGAGACTGGGCCAGCCACACAGGGAGGAAGTGGAGGAAGGTGTGGACACGTGGTAGCAGGCTTGTGGCGGTGCAAGGCGGGTGGCAGTAAGCACAGGGAGGAAGTTGGAGGGGGGCAATAGACAACCTTATGGTGGCCCTCTTAAAGAAGGATATGTCGTCATCAGCACGTCTGTGTGTCCAGGCTGACACAACACACATCTGTAGTACTTTAGGAACAAAAGCAGAAGAGAGAGAGGAGGAGGAGATCATGGTGATGATGATGATGATGATGATGATGATGAAGGTATGGGCAAAAATAATGCGATAGAAAAAGGCAAGGATAAGCGAGGGACAAAAAGGACGAGAAATGGAGGCAAGATGCAGATGGTGCAATGGATGATGCAACGCAACTTTCTGAATGCGTGGCACCACTCTACCCTTCTGTTTGTCCCCCTGAGCACGTGTCCCCATGTTGTGTCTGTCCCCTTCTCTCTCTCTCTCTCTCTCTCTCTCTCTCTCTGTCTCTCTGTCTCTCTCTCTCTCTCTCTTGTTTCCAGGAGAAATCTTCCTTTGTGGAGTCTGATGACCATGGATCATCTCTCTCTCTCTGTCGACTGACTGATGACTTCAGAGCCTGTTTGCGACGCGTCCTGTTTTTCCTTGGACACAGTCCCCCTCTCTCTCTCTCTCTCTCCCTCTCTCTCTCTCTCTCTCTCTCCCTCTCTCTCTCTCGGAGATTTGTTTTTCCTTGGACCCAGTCCCTCTCCCTCTCTCTCTCTCGGAGATTTGTGCTATCGTTTGTGCTGCTCTCTTTAAATTTGTTTTCATACTATTTGTTTCAGCTATGGGCGGCACGGTGACGCAGTGGTTAGCATTGTCGACTCACAGCAAGAAAGTCCTGGGTTTGAGCCACGGGGTAGTCCAACGCTGGGGGTCAACCCGGGTCGTCCTCTGTGTGGATTTGCATGTTCTCCCTGTGTCTGTGTGGGTTTCCTCCGGGTGCTCCGGTTTCCTCCCACAGCCCAAAGACATGTAGGTCAGGTGAATCGGCCATATTAAATTGTCCCTAGGTGTGTGTGTGGGGGTCCTGTGATGGCCTGGCGGCCTGTCCAAGGTGTCCCCCCACCTGCTGTCCAATGGCTGCTGGGATAGGCTCCAGCATCCCCGCGACCCTGAGAGCAGGATAAGCGGTTTGGGTGATGGATGGATGTTTTAGCTATGACAACTTCTGTATTGAGTATTGTATGAGTGTATGAGCGTATTGTATGAGTACTGTATGAGTACTGTATGAATACTATATGAGTACTGTATGAGTACTGTATGAGTACTGTATGAGTATTGTATGAGTACTGTATGAACTGCATGAGCGTTGTGTCCGGGTGAACTGACTCGACTTTCTTTGAGTACCTGCACCTGATTTGGCACGACCCAAGGATTCAGCAGGAGCCAAAGTGTGACTCAAGACCAAACAACGCTCGAGCTAGATGTCAAAATGTAATAATAAATAACGTGTCGGCCCTGTGATGGACTGGCGGCCTGTCCCGGGTGTCTCCCCACCTGCCGTCCAATGGCTGCTGGGACAGGCTCCAGCATCCGTGCGACCCCACTCAGGATAAGCAGCTTGGATAATGGACGGGTGGATGGAACGTCTGCATCACTCTCGTCTCCTTCCTCTTGCTCTGTGTGAATGCTGTGTCGGTCTTCCTCGCCTCTTGTGTGCATGTGCAGTCTACTGTCTCTGCAGGGCCCCACGGAGCAGAGCTGGGTTGTGGTGCGGGGTCCCGCCGACTCTTCACCGCATCTGTGGGGTTCCTGACATCTTGGATGGACACATTCACCAAATTTGTCTTGCACCCTCTGTACAATTTTATTATTCGGCGCATTTAAATTAACTAATTAACTCCGTATTCTACATTACCTCGTTCTGTGTGTGATGTGTGCGATGTTACGGTATAATCCTGCAATTTTGTGCAGTTGACACCTATTACACGTCTGTCTGTCCTGGAAGAGGGATCCCTCCTCTGTTGCTCCCCCCCCCCCGGATTAGGTTTTTCTGGTGGATTTTTTCCTTATTTGGGTTTAGGGTCCAAGGATAAAAGGTGTCGTATATCACATACTGTTGTATACTATACTGTACTGACTGTAAAGCCCTTCAGGACTACCTTGTGATTTTGGGCTACACAAATAAACTTGACTTGAGATGAAATGCTGGTGTGAGGGAGAGAACGAAAGGTGGAAGGCAGGGGTGGAGCGTGGGTCTCAGCACAAAGGGGGCGGAGCTTCTCGATGAGCCCTTGTGATAGTCATTTAGCCTTTATAGGGGCCGTTAATATCTATGTATAGGGGCCCCGTACTGCGCTGTATTTTTTATCATTAGCCGACTTTACGAGCATGTCACCGAATGCGTCGGAGTCCCGAGGCCCGGCGCGTTCACGGACGCTCGTAAACTCGGCAACAGGGCTCCAAACGGGGCCCCCCCGACCTTGTGGGCCCTGGGGCGACCGCCCCCATGCCCCCGCTCTGGCTCCGCCACAGGTGGAAGGGGATAGATATAGGAGAATATATAGAGGGAATGAGAAAAGGGAAAAGAGAACAGGTCCCAGAAAAAAACCAGTCTTCCAGTTTCCATGGTCACCGTCTGTAACCCCAGTACTGTTCGTGACACCTTTAAACCGCCCTTCGGTTAAGGATGCCAGATCTTTTGACTGTTCCAGGACTTCTCCATAACCTTTCATTCAATTTTGATGACCAAGAGACACTTGTGAGAGTTGTCGCTGAGGTGTGTTTTCACACTACATATAATGTTTAAGTCCGTCTATATTTCAGATATCGGATGTGAGCCACCCCACACAGCAAGCCATATTTTGTACTCGTCCATTTGTAGACACTGATCGTTGAAACTGTATTTGGCTGGCATACTGTCGGTTTGCTCGGCTTTGCTAGAACTGCCATCAGCTAGCAAGCTGATGGCAGTTCTAGCAAGAAGAGGCACGTTAGCATACTGAGCCAAACTGTTGCACATACACAACGGACATTTTAAAGCCCTGCCGCAACTGTTTCATCTGATTTTTAAAAAAAAAATTTAATCGGTCAATCAAGCTTTAACACAGTTGACGCAGCTTCAGTCAGATTTCCATTTCTTTTCTTTTCTTTTTACAAAATTATAATTTCCCATAACTTTTCCAGGGCTCAATTATTGTACTTTGAAAAATGTACTGACTCTTCCAGACTTGTCATGACCGTATGAACCGTGGGAGATGTGCGTTACCTCAAACTAGACACCCAGAGGGGGCTGGAAAATGACCTATCCCATCCAAGAGAGCGGGACAAGAGGCCACCATACCAACAAGAAACAGGGCAGACAGACAATACGGTGGTGAGGCCAGTCAGTCAGTCAGTCAGTCAGTCAGTCAGTCAGTCAGTCAGTCAGTGTGACATGCAGCTCAAGGACGCTGTGGCCCGAGCTGGTCGGCAGCCATCACTGTGCTGTGATGGCTGCCGCTGTGGCTTACCGATGGTGGCCGAGAGTTTGGGGCTGGAGGCAGACCCCTGCTGGGTAAAATGGTGGTGCAAGTTTCCAACTGCAAGAGAGCAAAGCCAACAATCTGATGGACAGCCACTTGACTGTGTGTGTGTGTGTGGTAAAGCGACAGAGATAGGAAGGAAAGAGAGTTCGTCTGGTGAGAGAGAGACACAGACTAATGCTGCACTCACGTGGAATCCCGGAGGGAGACGGTGAACGGCAGGATGCTAACGGCAAAACAGAACAGGAACAAAACAACCGCCAACTGCAGGATGGAGTGGCGGTGTGGTTAAAAAACCAAAACTACATGGGTTGCTACGGCGATGTATCGTTTGCAAAAAAAATAAATTGTGCAAATGTGTTTCATGTTTGTTTTATTTAATTATATTCAGCCATTTCACCATCTTTTGTGTTTTTTGTTGAGCTACCTAACACCCGGGTGTGAATTCCAGCGCGGAGGACGGTACAAAGTTAAAATATGTCGACTTTGGGCGGCGGTGCCGTCTGCCGTCGCTGTCGCCGGCGTCATGTGCCGATGTCCTCTGATGTTACCGTCCTGCTCTCGTCCACGGTGATGACTTCCGGTCTGCCGTCGGCCGGATTCCATGTGAACGCAGCATAACAGACAGAGAGAGAGAGGCGGCGGAAGACAGAGAGTGTGTGTGTGTGTGTGTGAGTGTGTGTGTGTGTGTGTGTGTGCAGCTTAAATGTGTGAATGACTCATTAAACCACATAACAACCACATCCACCAACACTCCTACATCTATTACTTAAAAGGAAAAGGTTTGTTAATTTCTGGAAAGAAGAAGCTTTCACGAGATGAGAGGAAAGACTACTTACAACTGAGTAACTCTAACCTGTTAACATCAGCAACATGCTGTCCTTTATCAGTTAGAGACAACTCAGAGTTATTGAACATGGCCGTCATAGCGGTCAGCAGTAAGGCTCACACTTACATTCATGTTGGACTCCCGCTCTCGCTTTACTTCAAATAAAAGGTACTTATGTTTTAGATAAAGCACCGCTTCCCATAGAAATGATTGTACGGATCTCATAAAGGTCTTAAATTCCACGGGTTAAAGAACTAATGACGCTCGGACGTTAATGCATGGTTATCTGAATTAATACCAAGGCACTCTGAAAATAGCCTTGGAAACAAGGGCAACCAGTCAGGAAGTGGTTCAGTCAATGAATTCTGCCATGTGTGTATTCTGCTGAACGGCTGACGTCCACGACAGACTGGGTTGATCAATTTGGTAACACTTTAGTATGGGGAACATATTCTAAGTAACAAAAACTTAATTACTAGTGAATTAGTAATGATCAAGATGTCACTTTAGTATGGGGAACATACTCTAAGTAACAAAACTTAATTACTAGTGAATTAGTAATGATCAAGATGTCACTTTAGTATGGGGAACATATTCTAAGTAACAAAAACTTAATTACTAGTGAATTAGTAATGATCAAGATGCCACTTTAGTATGGGGAACATATTCTAAGTAACACAAACTTAATTACTAGTGAATTAGTAATGATCAAGATGCCACTTTAGTATGGGGAACATATTCTAAGTAACACAAACTTAATTACTAGTGAATTAGTAATGATCAAGATGCCACTTTAGTATGGGGAACATATTCTAAGTAACACAAACTTAATTACTAGTGAATTAGTAATGATCAAGATGTCACTTTAGTATGGGGAACATATTCTTAGTAACACAAACTTAATTACTAGTGAATTAGTAATGATCAAGATGTCACTTTAGTATGGGGAACATATTCTAAGTAACAAAAACTTAATTACTAGTGAATTAGTAATGATCAAGATGTCACTTTAGTATGGGGAACATATTCTAAGTAACAAAAACTTAATTACTAGTGAATTAGTCATGATCAAAATGTCACTTTAGTATGGGGAACATATTCTTAGTAACACAAACTTAATTACTAGTGAATTAGTAATGATCAAGATGTCACTTTAGTATGGGGAACATATTCTAAGTAACAAAAACTTAATTACTAGTGAATTAGTAATGATCAAGATGTCACTTTAGTATGGGGAACATATTCTAAGTAACAAAAACTTAATTACTAGTGAATTAGTAATGATCAAGATGTCACTTTAGTATGGGGAACATATTCTAAGTAACAAAAACTTAATTACTAGTGAATTAGTAATGATCAAGATGTCACTTTTGTATGGGGAACATATTCTAAGTAACAAAAACTTAATTACTAGTGAATTAGTAATGATCAAGATGCCACTTTAGTATGGGGAACATATTCTTAGTAACACAAACTTAATTACTAGTGAATTAGTAATGATCAAGATGTCACTTTAGTATGGGGAACATATTCTAAGTAACAAAAACTTAATTACTAGTGAATTAGTAATGATCAAGATGTCACTTTAGTATGGGGAACATATTCTAAGTAACAAAAACTTAATTACTAGTGAATTAGTAATGATCAAAATGTCACTTTAGTATGGGGAACATATTCTTAATAACACAAACTTAATTACTAGTGAATTAGTAATGATCAAGATGTCACTTTAGTATGGGGAACATATTCTAAGTAACAAAAACTTAATTACTAGTGAATTAGTAATGATCAAGATGTCACTTTAGTATGGGGAACATATTCTAAGTAACAAAAACTTAATTACTAGTGAATTAGTAATGATCAAGATGTCACTTTAGTATGGGGAACATATTCTAAGTAACAAAAACTTAATTACTAGTGAATTAGTAATGATCAAGATGTCACTTTAGTATGGGGAACATATTCTAAGTAACAAAAACTTAATTACTAGTGAATTAGTAATGATCAAGATGTCACTTTTGTATGGGGAACATATTCTAAGTAACAAAAACTTAATTACTAGTGAATTAGTAATGATCAAGATGTCACTTTAGTATGGGGAACATATTCTAAGTAACAAAAACTTAATTACTAGTGAAGTAGTAATGATCAAGATGTCACTTTAGTATGGGGAACATATTCTAAGTAAAAAAACTTAATTACTAGTGAATTAGTAATGATCAAGATGTCACTTTAGTATGGGGAACATATTCTAAGTAGCAAAAACTTAATTACTAGTGAATTAGTAATGATCAAGATGTCACTTTAGTATGGGGAACATATTCTAAGTAACAAAAACTTAATTACTAGTGAATTAGTAATGATCAAGATGTCACTTTAGTATGGGGAACATATTCTAAGTAACAAAAACTTAATTACTAGTGAATTAGTAATGATCAAGATGTCACTTTAGTATGGGGAACATATTCTAAGTAACAAAAACTTAATTACTAGTGAATTAGTAATGATCAAGATGTCACTTTAGTATGGGGAACATATTCTAAGTAACAACAACTTAATTACTAGTGAATTAGTAATGATCAAGATGTCACTTTAGTATGGGGAACATATTCTAAGTAACAAAAACTTAATTACTAGTGAATTAGTAATGATCAAGATGTCACTTTAGTATGGGGAACATATTCTAAGTAACAAAAACTTAATTACTAGTGAATTAGTAATGATCAAGATGTCACTTTAGTATGGGGAACATATTCTAAGTAACAAAAACTTAATTACTAGTGAATTAGTAATGATCAAGATGTCACTTTAGTAGGGGGAACATATTCTAAGTAACAAATACTTAATTACTAGTGAATTAGTAATGATCAAGATGTCACTTTAATATGGGGAACATATTCTAAGTAAAAACACTTAATTACTAGTGAATTAGTAATGATCAAGATGTCACTTTAGTATGGGGAACATATTCTAAGTAACAAAAACTTAATTACTAGTGAATTAGTAATGATGAAGATGTCACTTTAGTATGGGGAACATATTCTAAGGAACAAAAACTTAATTTAGAGTAATTTAACACTATGAACACTTGTAGTTTTGTGTGTTGTTATGTTATGAGAACAGACCATATTCATTGAGTGTTAGTAAGGGAGAATAACTCTTCTTGTGGTACTACCACCTTATAAAGGCCATACTAAGCAAAGCATATTGAGATGGTACTACTAATAAGCAATACTTCTGAGGTTATAGAGGGAAAACTCATAGTTAATGGCTTACTGGTTGTATAATAAGGCCATGCAGAATAAGGCATTAATGAGTACGTAATAACGACCAATTAAGAGCCAATATGTTGCTAATTTGCATGCTAATAAGCACCCCCAGTGACAGCTGACAGCGATATCGTACAGCTCATTTGGGGTCTCCGACATTCATCGGGTTTCCATCCGCATGTATTGCAAATTTTAACCGAATTTTCAGAAAATCAGCAAAAGAAAATGGGAATTTTTGCGCGTTTCCATCCGCTACTGTTACGCGACTATTAGGAGCTGGTTTATTGAGCTCAGCGGTAGGCGGCCCTAATTCTCCAGTCAGGTGCCAACACACCGCGCGGCGAGGTGACGTTCTTGATACGTGGTGGCGATTCGTTGCCGTTCCCCATCTAATCCGTCATTCGTGTTCGTTTCCTGTATTAATTCAGGAACGCTGCAGCCTCATTGGTCCACACATTTCTGGCGTTTCCGTCTGCCGTCCTTCTCCATCTCTCCACTGGAGCGGAGGCCCGAGTGACTTGTGTACGTCATCATTTATTGGCTGAATCTGTTTCCATTGCACTTAGTTGGTTTTACCTTTTCGACACACAAACATTGTCACCTCCTCAAAGTTTAAAAACTTCTTTGCGATATTTCGAGATTTTTCGGCGTTTTCACTCAGGGTTTTTTTTAAGCGCAAATTGAAAATGCGCATAAAAACAGGTGGATGGAAACTTGACTATCTGTGCATGACTGTAGTGCACTGACTTCCTGTTTCTGCTGCAGCGGTCGTACCAGTTTCCTGTCTGTTGGCGATGGCACATTTTTCACGATGCCTGCAAGACGTGACATTTATCCATGGTCAATCCTGCAGGCACCGCAAAAAATCTGCCATTGACAACAGCACACGCCAACAGACAGGAAACTGGTATGACCGCTGCAGCAGAAACCGGAAGTCAGTGCACTACAGTGATGCACAGAGCCGATTCAAACCACTATTACAAACAAGATGGCCGCCAATTGCAAAGCATACACTGCAGGATTAAAGTAACTCCATAATGACTAAGTGCATGGTTTACTGGATCGGTGTAAATTAAGCTGGGTTCACACGGTCCTCGGTAACTCGGAAAATCCTACTTAACAAACTGGTCGTATTTTTCTTCTTTGTTCCCATTCGCACGCAGTCGGTCAAGAGGAGAAAACACGATGTCGCTCGTCTGAAAGCAAACATTGCTGTGGCTGCTCTGTTGCACTCGAATGACCTTTGACAAACGTGTCCAGTTTTGCTGGATAACGACGAGGACACACAACACATTAGGTAAACGGGAAGGTCAAAATAAGAATCCCGCTTCTCCCCAGTTTGAACCACTTCATCTTGCTACACTCTTTGCCACCTCCCACTGATCTGCTGTGATTATCAACATTTGGGCAGAAAACACCTCAAAGTTAGATGAAGTCAAAGATTCAATAATCTGGTTGCAAAAGGTGAAAGGTTAGATCGGCGTCACAACTTGGCAAGTCCGGTATAAAAATGTTCTCCGGCTTTCCGAGGAAGTTTGTCCGACCTGGTATGCCATTCACGTGCAATTTCCCTGCCCAAACCTTGATCATCCGATGTACCCAACACCACGTGAACGCAGGATTACACTTTAACCTGCAGTCTCTTTGGCAGAACTGTTTGAAACAATTCAGCTGAACTGGACCAGGTCAGAACTCAGTGGTGTACATCCACCCTGAAGCCGGCAGACCTCCTCCCCCCTACAATCACTTACTTCGGTTGTCTTTGCTCTGCAGGATGGGCGTGTAGATGTTTTTGGAGGTGCGTCCATCGGAGGTGGTGGTGGTCAGTATGGTGGTGCTGTTTCTCTCCCCTGGTTGCACCGGGCTGGACTGGTGGCGCAGGATGTCCACCAGGGCCCTAGAAGAGGAAGAGGAGGATGAATTGAAATGGGGCGGGGGCGTGATCAGAGAACAGAGGCAAAGAGTAACCCACATCTTACTGTCATGTGAGTTAAAGGAGAGGGGAGGGTGGGGTAAGATGAGCCAGCTTTTACTTCAAACGGCCCTTTTGGAAAGGAAGAAAGAGACGGCGGTAAATCAAGTACATCTCCCCATACTTCAGGATGTTTACTTCCAGCTGACATTTTTAAACTGAATCTGAATGGTCAGCAAGCTCCCTCTCTAACTCCTCCATCCCACGGTACCCTGCCACCTTCACCTCTCCCCGTCTGATGGATCGTTCCAGGGCTGACCTGTCACTCGTGATCGATCTCCCACCCTTTACCTCACTTGCTGCACTCTCTATTTCAAGGGGTATGGAGCCCCCATTTGTCTTTCTTTTATAACTGCGTGGCATTATGTCTCTTCTAAAATGGTCAAAATACAAAAAAAAACAATATTTGCCGTGCAGCAATAATTCAAAGCAGTATTGCTTACATCAGGGAATAAATGTAACTTCAATACATTAATGGCGGGGTTACGTCCATTTTACCCCATCCCTTATCTTAACCGCGTATCTGCAATAGGCTCCATCATCCCTGTGACCCGTTTCACCCCAATGGCGGGTTAATGCCCATTTTACCCCAATGTCCCTATTGCAAAAAGATTGCCTTACACAGTGATTCAGAGCTAACCTCTTGCTAATTAACTCACGTTTTATTACCCTTGTAATTCGCCAACATATATATGATATGTTTTATCAAACACTGCTGAATTTGCATTGGCACCAGAGTCATTATACCATCCATCCATCCATCCATCCATCCATCCATCCATCCATTATCCAAACCGCTTAGCCTGCTCAGGGTCGCGGGGATGTTGGAGCCTATCCCAGCAGTCATAGGCGGGGAGACACCCTGGACAGGCCGCCAGTCCATCACAGGGCCCACACACACACACATACACACACACACACACACACACATACACACACACACACACACACACACACACACACACACACACACACACACACACACACACACACACATACACATTCATACCTAGGGACCAGTTAGTACAGCCGAGTCACCTGACCTACATGTCTTTGGACTGTGGGAGGAAACCGGAGCCCCGGAGGAAACCCACACAGACACGGGGAGAACATGCAAACTCCACATAGAGGACGACCTGGGACGACCCCCAAGGTTGGACCACCCCGGGGCTCGAACCCAGGACCTTTTTGTCATTATACCAGATATGTTAAAAATTTACGTTTAATTGCAAAAACGTTTTTCGAACAAAAAAGTGCTTGCCAACTTCCCATGTTCTTCCCTCCATCACAGCCAGAGTAAAATAAAGGGGGTTTCCTTAACGTGTGGTCACATGACACAAATATGTACAGTTCAATCAATCAATCAATCAATCAATCAATCAATCAATCAATCAATCAAGTTGCATTTTATACAGCGCTTTTATAGCTGCAACAGCCACTCAAAGCGCTTTACATTTCTGGTCAAATCTGAATTTCAGACACCTGTTATAACAGAACACAAGCCGTTTTCTGTACAGTCGCTTCCTATTTCGTAGGCGTAAGGCCACCGACATGTGATCCACAATGATTAACTTATTCACACGTTCACTTATTCACACAGTTGCGCAGATATAGAGGGTGGGGTCAACTGGCTCATCCTGCCCCACGCTCCGCTAATTCCTGTTTTTACAACCTGGATCTTGTTTTTGTAAATTTTATATATATATATCTCATGATATCAATTTATTCCCTGGCGTCACAATGTAGATCTCATACACAGGACCCCTGCTGGACTCAGCGTTACAATGGTGTCTTATGGGCCATGGAATATGATCATCAGACAGGTTTTAATAAGTCCAATTTAACCCAAATAGCTAAACCGCCTGTTTGGACTTGTAAACACAAATGGCATTAAAAGTTATTACCAGGAAAAAAAAGTTTTTACCAGAAATGTCCAGTATGATCAATGGTGGATGACACTGCTGATCTACTTCCTGGTTCACCCTGCAGGAAGTAGCAGCCTATACTTACCGTGGGTAGTAGTGGCCATCCATAAACTAGCCGGCCAGCACCATAGAGAAGTCATAGATAGTGGGGGAGGTTGTCTAAAGGACATGTTTAAACCTCCTGTTCACTTGTCCCATAAGACACCGTTGTAAAGCTGAGTCCAGCGGTGGTCCCCTGTCCAAAATCTACACAATGAAGCCGTGAGTAAAATGACATCATAACTGATATGTATGACGGCAAAAAAAGAAATTACACAAATTTTGAAAAACCAGAATTATCCTTTAACACCACGACTCCTGGAACGTTTCTCGACATTTCGGGAAAAGTCCAGCAGTTGTTAATTTCGAAGTCATGTCAAGTTTTCTCGTAGCCGATTTGTTGAAGACCGATCGTCCTCCCAGTCCGCGTCTTTGCCTCCTAACTGCCGATTCAGCTCTTAATATGACGTGAACACAACAGAAAATGTTATCTGCTGGTTTCACCTCCACAAGAAAACAGCTTTGCTAACTTGGATGACGCCTGTACGCCATCGTTGTGGACACAGAATACTGAAAATAGCCCATCTCGAATGTGCAGCTGCAAGACTCAACACAGCTCCCGAGGCCTGGAAATGCTTCTCTTCACACACAGCCGACTCTGCGCGGCACATGAAGCGAGACGTGATGAGTTCTCCTGTCAGAGGTAATGAATGTCCTTCCCTTCAGGCTTGAACAACGGTTTTTTCCCCCGGTTTTTTCAACCTTTTCCTCCCCAATTGTACCCGGCCGATTACCCCACTCCTCCGAGCCGTCCCGGTCTCTGCTCCACCTCCTCTGCCGATCCAGACCACCACAGGCCTCCTCCCATACATGTGGAGTCGCCAGCCGCTTCTTTTCACCTGACAGTGAGGAGTTTCACCAGGGGGACGTGGGAGGATCACGCTATTCCCCCCAGTCCCCCCCCCCCCTGAACAGGCGCCCCAACTGACCAGAGGAGGCGCTAGTGCAGCGACCAGGACACATACCCACATTCGGCTTCCCACCCACAGATATGGCCAATTGTGTCTGTAGGGACGCCCGACCAAGCTGGAGGTAACACAGGGACTCGAACCGGCGATCCCCGTGTTGGCAGGCAACGGAATGGACCGCCACGCCACCCGGACGCCCCTTTCCACAACATTTTTGGGAGGATCTTTTCGTTCGGGGCTGTTGATTGCCCGTATGTTGGTTCTGCCTGTTTGTCCTTGTTCTTCTCTTTTATTCGTGATGACATAAAAACCTTCGATCGCCGCAAGAAAACAAAGGCTGATGGGAAGAAAGACGGAAACGGCGGGCAAGGAAGAGGGGCAGAATGACAAAGAGGGAGAGAGAAACTGTCAGAAAAGTACAAAGAACGAGAAAGAGATATTCAGAGAGACCTACAGATAAAGGCAGAGAGCGAGAGAGAGAGGGAGGGAGGGAGGGAGGGAGGGAGGGACATGACATCATCGCCGGGCGTTGCGTACGTTACCTGGGCATGTTGATGTCTCGGTTGCGAGGCCGACGGGACACTTTGCTGAAGGCGATCCGGATGCCTACAGCCACCACCACCGTGAAGGTTATCACCCCTCCAATCACGTACGCCGTGCTGGGATAGAACAAAGGCACGTTTGTTTACCAAGTACAAACACCAGAAGAAGAAGAAGAAGAAGAAGAAGAAGAAACATCCGCCGGCACACTTTGGCCTACCACTTTGACCTCAGTCTTTAGATTCTTAATCGTTCTTAATGGGAAAACTTAACATCAGTCATGGGAAAACTGGAAAAACGACACAATACCACGATTACTTTCAGCATATCAATCGTGCTGTTATTAATACTGCTTGGTTTACACAGGCGTATATTGAATACACATCATACGCAAATGTGTTTAAATCTTGTTTACATAATTATATAGAGCCCAAACAACTCCTACTGCCCCAGGCCCAAAGCACGGGTCCGTATATTGCGCTGGAATGTTTTTAATTGCTTCTGTTCTGGTAGTGGCTATTTAGGCCGACCCGGGACTTAAAATGCAGTCTGAACGGAGCCCGAAGCTACCCACAACCCAACAGCTGATGCTACGACAGCGGTTTGTGTTTGTAGAGGACCACCTGGTCCTGGTCCTGGTTCTGGTTCTGACCTGCTGCTCTGCTGCTGGAGCGTCTCGAAGTCCGGGTTGTGGCGGTTTCCTGCGGGTGCAGTGGCAGGGGCCTGGGTGGTGGCCCAAACCGGCGAGTTGTAGTTGGTGCAGGAGTCCTGGTCCAGCCGGCTGCGCTGGTGCTCGCAGCAGAAGCGGTAGTGGCAGGTCCCACAGCAGTAGATGTACGTGTCCTTAGAGCAGTTGAACGTGTTGTCAAACTGACCCATCACGTCAAAGTAGCCCCTGTGAGGCAGTTAGTGAGACGGTGACGTTGGCATGAGATCATTAAAAAACAACAAAACCCAACCATGTATCAAAAGTTCAGATGTGTTAAAACTATTTAAAATGTGTATAATTTAACCAGCCCATGGCATCGGTTCAGGATCATGTTTCCTTCATTTGTGGAATTTTCCCTCTTTTTCTCCCCAGTTGTATCCGGCCAATCGCCCCACTCTTCCGAGTCGTCCTGGTCTCTGCTCCCCCTCCTCTGCTGATCCGGGGAGGGCTGCAGACCACCACATGCCTCCTCCCATACATGTGGAGTCACCAGCCGCTTCTTCTCACCTGACAGTGAGGAGTTTCACCAGGGGGGACGTAGCGCGTGGGAGGATCACGCTATTCCCCCCAGTTCCCCCTCCCCCCTGAACAGCTGCCCTGACCGACCAGAGGAGGCGCTAGTGCAGCGACCAGGACACATACCCAGATCCGGCTTCCCACCCGCAGACATGGGCCAATTGTGTCTGTAGGGATGCCCGACCAAGAAGGAGGTAACACGAGGATTCGAACCGGCGAGCCCCGTGTTGGTAGGCAACGGAATAGACCGCTACGCTACCCGGACGCCCTTGATCAGGATAAAAATTTACCAGTTTCTCTAAGTTTTCATATATACAGGACTTTGACACTTCTTAAAAAGACACAGACACAACACCAGACCACCGACAAGCTGTCTCTATTCTATAAAGTTATCCAAGTTGTCTAAACATTATGTTTGACTGAAACGGCACAAACATAATTTGAAAACTAGTATCAACATTTATAAGTCTGATGTTCTCTTTAGGGACGTCTGGGGCAGAAGCTTTCTGTGCATGGACCGCGACCCCCACGGCAGCTCTTCTGTTTGGCAGTATTCCGTCACCAGGTGTAGTACCAGGAAGCATGCCAGAAATCACAACATGGAAAAGCACAATGCAACATATCATAACACACCACAACATGACAAGAGCACAAAGCAACTCACCATCACACAAAACAAAACTGTATACATGAGGTAACAAGGCCCTGTGGTGCTTCTGTACTCAAGGTTCAGTGTTTTCCCAGATTTAGGAGCAAATCGCTTTAAACTGATTTTCACCCGGATTTTACGTTTCCACGGATCCAAAAGTTGGTCCTGTTCGTGTGAGGTTATGTAACAGTGTCCTCTTGTGGCGAAATTCAGCACGCTGGATGGCTTTGAAAAATAAAAACCCCAAAACGCTGAGCCTTGCCTGTACTGCAGCAGCACCACATGGTCATGTTCTGGGTTGTCTTAGTCCCTTACTCTGCAGTCTGTCCACACACGACTGTGTTGCCAGACATCATAACAGCATAGTGACATTCGCAGATGACACCACAGTAATTGGACTGATAAATGACAACAATGAAGATGCCTCTGGGAGGGGGGAGAGGGACCTATCCATATGGTGTCAAGCTAACAACCTCTCCCTAAATGTTGAGAAAACAAAGGAGATAACTGTTGATTTTAGGAAGCCCAAAACAGTTCAGACACCAGTTTACATCACTGGTGTCCCTGTTGAAATTGTGAAGAACTTCAGATTTTTAGGCATTCAGATCTGACTCCCTCTCCCGGTCTCTAAACACCAGTCGTATCATTAAGAAGGCGTAACAGAGACTATAGTTTCTGAGATGTCTTAAAAAATTCAGGATGTCCACAAAAACCCTGGTCAGTTTCTACCAAACTACCATAGAGAGCATCCTTGCTGGAAGCATACTGGTGTGGTTTGGCAACCTGACTGAACAGGACCACAAACAACTGAGATGGAGAGTACAAACGGCTTCAGACATCATAGGAGCAGCACTGCCACAGCTTCAGGACATGTATACCACCGCTGCAGAAGTAAGGCCTAAAGTATCATGGAGGACACCATCCACCAGAACATGGTCTGTTCTCCTGCTTCCCTCAGGACAATGCTAACAGAGCATCAGAGCTCAGACCAGCTGCCCCAGACAGTTTTTACTCCCAGGTTGCAGAATAACAAACAGCAGCTTTACATAGCTTTCAGAGATTTATTATTCTGTGAGATTTTGTATTTATTGTTTTTTGTTATCATTATTTATTTCCTTATATGTGGTGTCAAAGGCTGAGACAGCCAGGGCACATGCATTTCCTTGCATTGGAAGGTACACGGCGCTTTTTATATGTCTGATGATTAACTTGAAACTTGACATGACAAGAGAAGTCACCGCACAATGCGACACAAAGCAACACAACATGACAGAATGCACCACAACACACACACACACACAGCACTTTACAGTGCAACACATAACACAATGATATGACACACCACAACCTAATACAACAACAACAACAAAAAAAGCACAAAACAACACAAAAGAATAAAACACAACACAACACAGAATAGGAGGAAATGGTTGCTCCATGCCTGTACCTGCACACATCCACGTCCACCAGACGTTTGGGAGGCGGAGCCACCTGGGCGGCACCCAGCGGCGGTTTCAGCGCGTCGGCTGCGGTCATGTTCCTCGGCAACATGATCTGCGGGAGGGGCTTCGGAGGCATCTCAGCACCTTTGACTGGCGGCGGCTCATCTCCATCCTCCATCTCGGCTCCTTTGAGGGCCACTTTGGGCCCGGTGGGGGGCGGCAGGAGCGGTGGCTTGTAGCCGGTGAGGAGGAACAGAGCGGTGCCAGTTTTACCACTGCTGGGGCTGTTCCCAGTGGTCGAGATTCCAACGTCGCCATCGACAGCACGTCGTTTTGTGGTGATGGTCACCGCGGACATGGCGTGGCCCGAGAGAAGCAGAACGAGGGAGGCGCAGCAGAACATCCCCGTCGAAGCGGCGGGCCTCATGTTTAAATCACCAAACTTCTCCAGCGGTTGGTTAAAACGCTTCAAAACGTCAACAGGCTGAACTTTAGCCTGACAACGGAGCGGCCTTTTCCCCGGCGCCCCGTTCCTTGTCCAAGTCCTCCTTCCTCCCACTTATATATGTATAAAGAATTATAAAATTTCCCTTTTAAAAGTTTAAAACTCCCATATGGTGAATCCTTTGTTTGTATGTGGAAGGTTTTCACTTCCAGTTACAGTGGCTTTACGTCCATTCAAGCACTGGGGCGGGTGTTTGGCATCTCGCTCTCACGTCTTAGCAGAACGTAAACAGGCCTCTTTCTCCGTGTAAGGACCATTACCATTCCCATGAAGCAGCTTTTGTAAACATTGAGGTTTTTGTCTTGCTGACGTTTTCAGACCCTAAAGGAACCGCTTGCGCAATGGCTGTAAGTGTAAAAGACTCACTCTTATTCAAAACGCAACCTCAGCCTAGCACGGCTAGATGGTGATGTGGGTTCGCACGATGGCAGCGAGTACTGAAAGCACGGACAGTTCTTCGACTAGCATGCGGGTTGGTTGTTAGTCGTCGTGATTAGGCAGTTATCTTTCCTGTAAACAAAATCAAAAACCCACTCCAAAAAGAGCCATGTGTCTTATACCCCAGAGACTTCTGGGCGTATTCTACCCCGACCGACTTCATGGCACAAAGCAATTACGATTCATGTAGGAAAGGTCAATGGGGGAAAAAAACGGTTTCTGTAAACATTTAGCGCTGGATGTAAACTTTTACCCTCTTACGTTGCAGAGGCTTTAATAATATGCTGGATGGTGGGTTTTTGTGTTTTGAGTTTGGCACTTTTGTTGTCCTATGTAAATATCTGACCTGTAGAACTTTATGAAAAATTACAAATGGAGAAAATGTTTTTTCTTTTTTCTTTTTTTTACTCAAAATCAAGTATTCAAGCTCTCTGTGTGATTTGTAAACAATGGTGTCGGCAGCTTAAGAGATTTCGGCTTGGTTGAGTGAAAAAGCTGAAGGGAGAGTCGATCAAAAATTTTTTTTGCAATAGTTCGCGATCGATAACTAAGTAAATTTTTTTCCTCTCATACCACAATCTGAATTCCCACTCGGAAAGAAACTCCCCCCTAAAGACATGCAAGGAAAGATTTAACCTTGAAGATATAAATCCCTCGAAGATATTACAGGTTCAAAATTACAGTGAAAAGGTAAGTTTTGGGGTAAATTTTGGACTGAGTTGAGGTGAATACTGCTAAAAAAGCAGCGGCAAGCAGCATCGAGTCTTCTTACAAAAGCAACAGAACCGTAAGGTACCAGCTAGCTAGCAAGGTTAGCACAGATCAGCACAGGCCAACCAACCTACTGGCCAACTGAACTTAACAAGGCAGGTACAATTAGTTAAAAGAAAATAACGACAGTGATCTAAGGGTATGGTGAAATCACATATGATGTGTGGACGGATGGGAGGAAGGGAAAAAAATGGGAGGAGATGCAGAGAAGTGATAGAAGAGGAGAGTCTATGTGCGTTGGGTTTCCTTGCTCGCGTGTCTTTGCTCTGAGTTTAGTTTGGCCCAACAGAAGAGAACAAAGGAGGGCTTGGGCCCGGTTCTAGCGGGGCAGTGCGGTTCTGCCCACAGAAAAGACATGAAAATGTCCGGATTCATCCGTCAACGCAGAGGACAACGGGAACTCACTACCGTCAATTCCTGTCAGATCTTGAAAACAAAAAATAAAGAAGCATGTGGCGTCCGACTCCGGATCGGGATTAGACTGGATGTAAAGTAGAACGGTGACCGGAAAATCAAATCAAATCTTTAAAAAAAAAAAAAAGTGTTTTTCTCATTAAAATGTGGGAAATGTTGGTCACCGTTATCAAGCAACTTCCTCTGCGATTCCCTGAATCTGTATGTGCACCGATGCGTTTTGCGATTGCTTTGTTAGAAAGAAATCTTAAACGTTGTGAGGTGAATTTCAGATGTGTCAGTCGTATGGCTGGTGTTCAGTATGGCTTAAGCTTCTGCTTTCCTCCTCCCTTCCCTAAACTACACCTCCTGGCACGAGAGATGCAAATGCTGTTAAAGGTTTCAAGTTTTAACAAGAATAAAAAATGCAAAAAGAAGGGGTTGCGGGGGAAAGGGGGGCTTGGGGAGTATTGCGAGCAAAGAGACCTAGATAAAAAAACCAAAACAGGCGTGTTGTATGTAGTGTGGTCACGTCGCCACGTGTGGAAGAAACAGACCTCGGCAAGGCCAGAAGAGCGAGCGAGGCTTCCCCAACAGAAGCAAATGGAAGAAGGAGATAGGCAAGGTGTCACAGGTTGTGATGGCAGTGTATCTCTGAGCATTCGAGATAGCAGCAGCGGTAGGGGCGGCTGTTTTTATCAGCGTGGACTCGAGTCATGTGGTCCCCCGATGGTCAAACAACGTCCCGCTCGATGTGTTGAAACGTCAGCGGCTGGAGCTCAGCGGCGACTCGTCGCTGCCTGCCGCTGTCCGGTGTAAAAAAAAAAGCACTTTGAGCCAATAATGCACTGATCGCCACCACCGCCCGTCAGGAAGCAGCCCACCAGTTTCAGCACTGACCGAAGACAGAGAATGTTAAAAAAAAAAAAACCTTTTAATCTACCGTTGTCTTTTGGCGAGAGCTCATCACAAATGAAGCTTCTTCCCAGCTAATGGTTTGTACAGTTGTAATAGACAGGGTTGAATGAAGCGAGGCGCTATAACGCTTCACCGAGATGTGGAAGATGTCTGAAATGACTTTCTATGCGTTGATGGAGCCAGATATGTCAAACATGAACACTCCGGAGATCCTGCAGTCACCCGATCACAAATCAAAGATAAATCACAGCAAAATTCTTCCATATGCAAATGTGTAGATTAACTGGCGTGGGTTAGTCGTCATTAACGTTTTGGGGTTTTTTTTGCTTCTTTTCGAGACACAGTCAGTTTGGCACTAGGTTTTGGTCTTGCATGGAACAGAACTGCAAAAACAGAGAGTAAATCCAAATCCTCTATCCCAACAACAGAAGTCGAGAGTAAAAAAGGGTGTGTGTATGTGGAGGAGCTTTTGGTGTTTGGAAGAGGAGGCGATGTTTCCACCCGGTGGGATCCTCATCAGCTCAAGGTTCCTTCCCCTTGGGGTTTTTCCTTCCCTTTCTTTGCTCTTAAAGATCCACTTCCGCCTCACCGTTCATTGGTTCATGAAAGCGCGCTGCAAAAGAGAGAGACAGTGTTGTTAGCCTACACTGTGCTTTTAACGCAAAAGTGTGATTATGAAAAAACATGGAAAACATTGAGAGATTTAAAAAAAAGACTTCGTCTTGAATCATATAATCTGAATTATTTTTTGTCTTGCATGGCACACTACAGTACTTTGCCACATGCGGATATGTTTTTCAACCCCGTCAGTTCTGTTCTGACCAGTCCAACGTGTGAATACTATTTAACAGTGACCGTCTATTTCCAAATTCTCTGACTGTAAATTTGTTCGTGCAGACTTCAGTGTCTTTATAACTGCTGTTATATACTGGGTACAAGAGACAACTTTTCTATGCCAATTTTCTTTTTTTTTTGGGGTGGGGGGGTTCCCCCCTTTTCTCCCCGATTGAATCCAGCCAATTACCGCACTCTTACTAGCTGTCCCGGTCTCTGCTCCAACTCCTCTGCTGATCCGGGGAGGGCTGCAGACTACCACATGCCTCCTCCCATACATGTGGAGTCGCCAGCCGCTTCTTTTCAGCTGACAGTGAGGCGTTTCGCCAGGGAGACGTAGCGCGTGGGAGGATCACACTATCCCCAGTCCCCCCCGAACAGGTGCCCCGACCGACCAGCGGAGGCGCTAGTGCAGCAACCAGGACACACAACCACATCCGGCTTCCACCCGCAGACACGGCCAATTGTGTCTGTAGGGACGTCCGACCAAGCCGGAGGTAACACGGGGATTCGAACCAGTGATCCCCATGTTGGTAGGCAACGGAATAGACCGCTATGCTACCTGGACGCCCATGGAGTCATTCTGAGATAGACATTGAGAATGACATACTCTGATGTGTGAAAAACTAAGTTTATTATTGAGTTTTATTAACTGAGCATTAGAGAGGGGGCAGGAAAGTATAAGTAGCAACTTCCTCCTGCTCCTTTTCGAACATATAATATTTGTTGGATTCTCTACCAAGAATTCTGTTATTGGATTCTTCTGGTTTTATTTTTATCATTTGTTGTTGTTGTTTTTTTTTAATTTCATTTATGCTTGGTCATTTTTTATTTCATTTTGCATGTTCAAAATAAAGACATTTGATTTGATTTGATTTGATTTGAAAGGTGATTCCCAGTCCGTTCCTTATGTTGTGGCTCCGACCCCAGAAAGCAGGCTGGCGTACAGGACTCACATCAGCCACAAAATGTCATAACGAACATGAGATGAACATCAAGGCATCACTGAACTTTATGTATTTTGGCAAAAGCACAAATTCAGAGCACTTAACTTCTGTATTACCAAACCATCCATCCATTACCCAAACCACTTATCCTGCTCGCAGGGATGCTGGAGCCTATCCCAGCAGTCATTGGGTGGCAGGTGGGGAGACACCCTGGACAGGCCGCCAGGCCATCACAGGGCCAACACACACATTCACACCTAGGGACAATTTAGTACGGCCGATTCACCTGACCTACTTGTCTTTGGACTGTGGGAGGAAACCGGCGCACCCAGAGGAAACCGGAGCACCCGGAGGAAACCCACACAGACATGGGGAGAACATGCAAAGTCCACACAGAGGATGACCTGTGATCACCCCCAAGGTTGGGCTACCCCGGGGCTCGAATCCAGAACCCTCTCTTTCTGTGAGGCGACTTGAACTCAGGACCTTATTGTTATGAGGGAACTGCACTACTGCGCCACCCTGTTGCCTTCATAAGAGAAACAGTAACATAAAATCCGTAGTTATTAGTCTTGATGCCGAGAAGGCTTTTGATTGGGTTTGATGGGAATATGTACACTACCGTTCAAAAGTTTGGGATCACCCAAACAATTTCGTGTTTTCCATGAAAAGTCACACTTATTCACCACCATATGTTGTGAAATGAATAGAAAATAGAGTCAAGACATTGACAAGGTTAGAAATAATGATTTGTATTTGAAATAAGATTTTTTTTACATCAAACTTTGCTTTCGTCAAAGAATCCTCCATTTGCAGCAATTACAGCATTGCAGACCTTTGGCATTCTAGCTGTTAATTTGTTGAGGTAATCTGGAGAAATTGCACCCCACGCTTCCAGAAGCAGCTCCCACAAGTTGGATTGGTTGGATGGGCACTTCTTTGAGCAGATTGAGTTTCTGGAGCATCACATTTGTGGGGTCAATTAAACGCTCAAAATGGCCAGAAAAAGAGAACTTTCATCTGAAACTCGACAGTCTATTCTTGTTCTTAGAAATGAAGGCTATTCCATGCGAGAAATTGCTAAGAAATTGAAGATTTCCTACACCGGTGTGTACTACTCCCTTCAGAGGACAGCACAAACAGGCTCCAACAGGTACTATTTAATGAAGATGCCAGTTGGGGACCTGTGAGGCGTCTGTTTCTCAAACTAGAGACTCTAATGTACTTATCTTCTTGCTCAGTTGTGCAACGCGGCCTCCCACTTCTTTTTCTACTCTGGTTAGAGCCTGTTTGTGCTGTCCTCTGAAGGGAGTAGTACACACCGGTGTAGGAAATCTTCAATTTCTTAGCAATTTCTCGCATGGAATAGCCTTCATTTCTAAGAACAAGAATAGACTGTTGAGTTTCAGATGAAAGTTCTCTTTTTTTGGCCATTTTGAGCGTTTAATTGACCCCACAAATGTGATGCTCCAGAAACTCAATCTGCTCAAAGAAGTGCCCATCCAACCAATCCAACTTGTGGGAGCTGCTTCTGGAAGCGTGGGGTGCAATTTCTCCAGATTACCTCAACAAATTAACAGCTAGAATGCCAAAGGTCTGCAATGCTGTAATTGCTGCAAATGGAGGATTCTTTGACGAAAGCAAAGTTTGATGTAAAAAAAATCTTATTTCAAATACAAATCATTATTTCTAACCTTGTCAATGTCTTGACTCTATTTTCTATTCATTTCACAACATATGGTGGTGAATAAGTGTGACTTTTCATGGAAAACACGAAATTGTTTGGGTGATCCCAAACTTTTGAACGGTAGTGTATATTTGGTTCTTAAGTACTTTGGCTTTAATTACCAGGTAGTTGGATGTCTGAATTCTCTATATTGCTCTTCTACAGCCAGAATTAAAATAAACAGGAATTTATCAAAATTGTATTTCTTGAAAAGGGATGTCGACAGGGATGCCCCCTTAAACCTACGCTTTTCACTCTCTTTATTGAGCCACTGGCACAGGCAATTAGAGAAGACGAAGCTATAACAGGTGTACTAATATGAAATACTCAATATAAGATCTGTTTGTATGCGGATGACATTCTTGTGACCTTTCTTTGATTTGTGTGTCTTTTACCAAATCATACACAATAAAATGGATTCCTATAACATCGTTGAGTTATGAGGTCAAATTAGCCTGGAGGTCAAATCCATGCACGGTCAAGGTCTCACGTGTACTGTAGCGACTTTAAGGCAATTACACAGCTTCAGATTTAATAAAAAAACTCACGTAAAAACGCCAACCATAAGTTTAAGTTTAGGTTCAGCTGCGCCTGTGAGTCTCAGAATGCTTGATTAAATCTGAAATGCAGCTTTTACCGACAGACGCATGGCGCACACACATCTTTTCTGCTAACACACAACCACATGAAACATCAGCTGGGGGATGAAATGGGAACAGCCGTGTTTTGACTTTGATATGAGAGAGAGAAAAGGAGAGAGAGAGAGAGAGAGAGAGAGAGAGAGAGAGAGAGAGAGAGAGAGAGAGAGAGAGAGAGAGAGAGAGAGAGAGAGAGAGAGAGAGAGAGAGAGAGAGAGAGAGAGAGAGAGAGAGAGAGAGAGAGAGAGAGAGAGAGAGAGAGAGAGAGAGAGAGAGTGAGAAAGAGCACTGGGAGGATGTGAGAGACACCATATGGACATATCGGACAACAGGATAGAAGTGAGAGAGAGAGAACAGGCCACAGATGTGTGTGTGTGTGTGTGTGTGTGTGTGTGTGTGTGTGTGTGTGTGTGTGTGTGTGTGTGTGTGTGTGTGTGTGTGTTCTGGTTCAGCTATCTTGTGAGGACCAATTTGAGTTTTTAGCACTCAGATTGAGGACATTTTTTTTTTTTTTACAAAGTGAGGAAATTTTGGCCTCATTTCATCAAGGGTCTATTTTGAGGTGAGGACTTGGGTTTAGGGGGCTCGGGTTAGGTCTATTTTGAGGTGAGGACTTGGGTTTGGGGCTCGGGTTAGGTCTATTTTGAGGTGAGGACTTGGGTTTGGGGCTGGGGTTAGGTCTATTTTGAGGTGAGGACTTGGGTTTGGGGCTGGGGTTAGGTCTATTTTGAGGTGAGGACTTGGGTTTGGGGCTCGGGTTAGGTCTATTTTGAGGTGAGGACTTGGGTTTGGGGCTCGGGTTAGGTCTATTTTGAGGTGAGGACTTGGGTTTGGGGCTCGGGTTAGGTCTATTTTGAGGTGAGGACTTGGGTTTGGGGCTCGGGTTAGGTCTATTTTGAGGTGAGGACTTGGGTTTGGGGCTCGGGTTAGAATTAGGGAAGCACATTTGACCTGATTAACCTTGTTGAAGTTCTTGCATGAAATTAAAAACCAGTATTCGGGTATTTGCCGATGCACGTGTATAGGCCGTGCAAATGAATGACCCTCGTCATAGGTGACTCTGAGCATTTTATTAATTTTATGAAAAGCGCTAATGGCTGAAGTTTTTGTTTTTTTATTTGATGACTCCACAACATAAACATCCATCCACCCATTATTCAAACCACTTATCCTGCTCAGGGTCACGGGGATGCTGGAGCCTATCCCAGCAGTCATTGGGCAGCAGGCAGGGAGACACCCTGGACAGGCCGCCAGTCCATCACAGGGCCGACAGACAGACACACACACACACACACACCTAGGGACAAGATAGTACGGCCGAGTCACCTGACCTACAGGCTTTGGACTGTGGGAGGGAAACCGGAGCACCCGGAGGAAACCCACACAGACACGGGCAGAACATGCAAACTCCACACAGAGGACGACCCGGACGACCCCCAAGGTTGGACTACCCCGGGGCTCGAACCCAGGACCTTCTTGCTGTGAGGCGACCGCGCTAACCACTGCGCCACCCCAACATAAACCTGTGCAAACTAAGTTAGTTTGCTAGTCCCCGGGTAGTCTGCTCACAGCAGTGCCGAACAGCACCGGTCCACCACATGACTGCATTTTGTCATCTTCTGTGTTTCGGCGTTGCGCTTCCTTCGCCTGCGACTCTCCCTGAACCTGCTTATAATAAGTCAGTTTGACGTCGTCATACTGGGAGAGCAGAGGAAAGGGCAGGTACTGGTGAGCTGCAACCCAATGCTCCCACACCAGCAGCTACAGCCTCGGGTTCAGCCACGGCTTCCTTTGCGTTTGCTGGTTTGGCTGTCAGCGCCGTCTCGTTTCCACAGGATTTCTGGGATGTGGGGTGGGGCAACCACCGACCTAACCGCTGGTAGCATCACCGAGAGACACCGGTCTCCACCACAGCTGTGGTGCACAAATGAGGGAGTCTCGGAGACAACAGAGATGTTCACGCAACCGCCCGAGACGTTCCAGACAAACGAGACTCGTCTTGCCTCGTCTTGACGACACGGACGCAACCAAATATCAACCAAATATCAACCAAATATCAACCAAATATCAACCAAATGCCACCATGTTTTCATTCCTTTGGATTTCTTTCTCCTCCTTTTCCTCCCCAGTTGTACTGCCACTTACCCCCCCTCTTCTGAGCCGTCCCGGTCTCTGCTCCACCCCCTCTGCTGATCCGGGGAGGGCTGCAGACTACCACATGCCTCCTCCCATACATGTGGAGTCACCAGCCGCTTCTTCTCACCTGACAGTGAGGAGTTTCACCAGGGAGACGTAGCGCGTGGGAGGATCACGCTACTCCCCGCCGTTCCCCCCCCCCCCCTGAACAGGCGCCTCCACCAACCAGAGGAGGCGCTAGTGCAGCGACCAGGACACACACCCGCATCCGGTTTCCCACCCGCAGACACGGACGATTGCTTCTGTAGGGACGCCCGACCAAGCCGGAGGGAACACGGGGATTCGAACCGGCGACCCCCGTGTTGCTAGGTAATGGAGTAGGCCGCGACGTTACCCGGACGCCCCAAGATGAACTTTTGCAGTAAATAATTGGACGCGCTGTACTGGAAAGTTCAGCCCCCCCCCGCTCCTCCCCCGCGGGGGCACTTCCAACCCGCTTCACCCGATGTCGTAATTAAGAAGCCCCCCACTGACGAACAGCTGACCTCCTCCGACGGCAGACCCCCGGCTTTCTATGCAAGAACGATGTCTCGTGCACACACGCACGCACACACACACACACACACACACACACACACACACACACACACACACACACACACACACACACACACACACACACACACACACACACACACGCTGAGAGTGAAAGGTCACGTCAACACACCCTCAGACCCACGGTGTGTGGCTCTGCGGCAGGCGGCTGTGGCTGTTGCTGTGTCTGTGCCGACATGCTGGCTGTGGACTAGTGATGAAAACTGCTGAGGACGGCGCCACACAGAGGACAGTCTAAATACTCGTCTTCTTCACCGTCTTGTTGTCTCTTATTATGCGTTGATGTTGTTCTGCCATGTCTGTCTGTCCACCTGTCTTGCATCCGTGTCTGAAATGTCTGCCGGGCTACCCAGCTCGTCTGTCTCTTCCTGCCACGTCTGTTTGCACACCGTTGTCTGTCTGTCTGTCTGTCTGTCTGTCTGTCTGTCTGTCTGTCTGTCTGTCTGTCTGTCTGTCTGTCCGTCTTCCTATATATCCAACTGTCTGACCACGTATTGTGACTACTCACCTTTACATCTACCTGTCTGTCTGTCTGTCTCTCTGTCTGTCTGTCTGTCTGTCTGTCTGTCTGTCTGTCTGTCTGTCTGTCTGTCTGTCTGTCTGTCTGTCCGTCTTCCTATATACCAACTGTCTGACCACGTATTGTGACTACTCACCTTTACATCTACCTGTCTGTCTGTCTGTCTCTCTGTCTACACGTCTGTCTGTCTGTCTCTCTGAATGTCTGTCTGTCTGTATCTGCTTGCCTGTTTCCCTCTATGTCTGTCTGTCTGTCTGCCTGCGTTTCTATGTCTGTTGTCTGTCTCTATGTCTCCTTGTCTGTATATCTCCTCATGTCTCTCCATACATCTATCTCTCTGTCTGTTCATCTACAGGCCTTTTATCTGTCTTTATACATCTGTCCCTGTCTGTCTGTCTGTCCCCTGTCTGTCTGTCTGTCCCTGTCTGTCTGTCTGTCTGTCTGTCTGTCAGTCCCTGTCTGTCTGTCTGAACATCTTCCTAGTTCAGCTTCCTGCCATGTGACTGTCTCCCTGCCTCTCCATATGGGACCCAGAGGGGCCCTAAAGACACAAAACCCCACAGACAGACAATGTGTTAGTGCAACACTGATCCCCCCACTCTCTCTCTCTCTCCCCTCTCTCTCTCTCTCTCAACCTCTCCCTCTCCTCCATCCTCTCTCTCTCTCCCCTCTCCTCTCTCTCTCAACCTCTCCCTCTCTCCATCCTCTCTCTCTCTCCCTCTCTCTCAACCTCTCCCTCTCTCCATCTTCTCACCCTCTCTCCTGCAACTTGATTGAGTGATTGATCCTCCCCTCTCTCCATCCTCTCTCCCTCTCTCTCACATCCTCCCTCCCTCTCCATTCTCTCTCCCTCTCTCACATCCTCTCTCCTTCCCTCTCCATCCTCTCCCTCTATCCTTTCTCTCTCCATCCTCTCTCCCCCTCATCCTCTCCCTCTCCCTCCCTCCATCGTCTCTCCCTCTCCATCCTCGCTCCCTCTCTCCATCCTCTCTCCCTCCCTCTCTCTCTCTCTCCTCCCCTCGCTCCCTCTCTCTCTCCATCTCTCCCTCCCCTCCCTCTCTCGCTCTCCATCCATCCGTCCAGTGTGGGGGCTGAAGCATCTTGCTCAGAACAGTGCTGCAGCTTTGAAAAAGTGTGAGAACCAAAGCACGGAGAAAAGACTGCTGCCGTCTCTCTCTGTCCACCCGTCTGGAATTCTTTTTTGGGGGGGGGATTTTCTCCCCCATTGTGTCCGGCCAGTTACCCCACTCTTCTGAGCCGTCCCGGTCTCTGCTCCACCCCCTCTGCTGATCTGGGGAGGGCTGCAGACTAACCACATGTCTCCTCCCGTACATGTGGAGTCACCAGCCGCTTCTTTTCACCTGACAGTGAGGAGTTTCACCAGGGGACGTAGCTCGTGGGAGGATCACGCTATGCCCCCCCCCCGGTTCCCCCTCTGCCCCCGAACAGGTGCCCCGACCAACCAGAGGAGGCGCTAGTGCAGCGACCAGGACACATACCCACATCCGGCTTCCCACCTGCAGACACGGCCAATTGTGTCTGTAGGACAGCCCGACCAAGCCGGAGGCAACACGGGGATTCGAACAGGCGACTCCCATGTTGGCAGACGCGGTATAGACCGCCACGCCCCCTGGACGCCCTAAGTCCGTCTTTAATTCTACCCAAACGCCATGCGTGTCAACTGTCTTAATCCTTAATTCAGGTGTGAACCAAAGGGTCACCATGCCGCCAGATCCAAAACCTCAGCACAGGAAGCTGCCGCCTCCCCAGACTGATTGACAGGTGTGTTGATACGAGGACTACCAGCAAGCACAAAACCTCAGCACAGGAATCTGCCGCCTCCCCAGACTGACTGACAGGTGTGTTGATACGAGGACTACCAGCAAGCACAAACCTCAGCACAGGAATCTGCCGCCTCCCCAGACTGACTGACAGGTGTGTTGATAGGAGGACTACCAGCAAGCACAAAACCTCAGCACAGGAAGCTGCCGCCTCCCCAGACTGACGGACAGGTGTGTTGATACGAGGACTACCAGCAAGCACAAAACCTCAGCACAGGAAGCTGTCACCTCCCCAGACTGACGGACAGGTGTGTTGATACGAGGACTACCAGCAAGCACAAAACCTCAGCACAGGAAGCTGCCGCCTCCCCAGACTGACTGACAGGTGTGTTGATAGGAGGACTACCAGCAAGCACAAACCTCAGCACAGGAAGCTGTCACCTCCCCAGACTGACGGACAGGTGTGTTGATACGAGGACTACCAGCAAGCACAAAACCTCAGCACAGGAAGCTGCCACCTCCCCAGACTGACGGACAGGTGTGTTGATACGAGGACTACCAGCAAGCACAAACCTCAGCACAGGAAGCTGCCGCCTCCCCAGACTGATTGACAGGTGTGTTGATAGGAGGACTACCAGCAAGGACAAACCTCAGCACAGGAAGCTGTCACCTCCCCAGACTGACTGACAGGTGTGTTGATACGAGGACTACCAGTACACAACAACTAAATGTGAGCTTCTAATGTTGTGTGACGCTGTAAAAGGAGTGTTCCCATCACTGATGGTTGTGCAGACCGGAGTAAAACAGACCCAGTCTACATCCCCATCACAGTCTACATCCCCATCACAGTCTACATCCCCATCACAGTCTACATCCCCATCACACGACAACGACACAAAAAGGTTGTTTCACGTGTGTAACTCAACTCTCCAGCTGTGTTTGTGTCACAGTTGTGTTTGTACATACGGTCACAGAAATCACAGACTAGCCCTTTAATTCAACCCAAACAACCTTCTGTCCCCCCCTGTGGGTTCTGTCCATCCCGGTTTGGACCACGTGCATCATCTCTCCGTCCCTCTTTCCTCTCTCTCCTTCCTTTACTACCCTCGCTAGTCTTACCCTCTCTCCTCTCACTCGGACCTCGATCCTCTCTTCAAGCTGTGCATCGATGATTCTCCTCCTCTTTCTGGACTCACTTCCTTTACTGTAAACTGGTTTATCCTTCAGTCAAGGTTTACTGTAAACTGGTTTATCCTTCAGTCAAGGTTTACTGTAAACTGGTTTATCCTTCAGTCAAGGTTTACTGTAAACTGGTTTATCCTTCAGTCAAGGTTTACTGTAAACTGGTTTATCCTTCAGTCAAGGTTTACTGTAAACTGGTTTACCCTACAGTAAAGTGGTTTATCCTTCAAT
The DNA here is from genome assembly GCF_029633865.1 of Lampris incognitus. Taxonomy (NCBI): domain Eukaryota; kingdom Metazoa; phylum Chordata; class Actinopteri; order Lampriformes; family Lampridae; genus Lampris; species Lampris incognitus. The sequence goes on along the minus strand of NC_079228.1, from coordinate 41,571,859 downwards.
AAAGGTTTACTGTAAACTGGTTTATCCTTCAGTAAAGTTTACTGTAAACTGGTTTATCCTTCAGTCAAGGTTTACTGTAAACTGGTTTATCCTTCAGTAAAGGTTTACTGTAAACTGGTTTATCCTTCAGTCAAGGTTTACTGTAAACTGGTTTATCCTTCAGTCAAGGTTTACTGTAAACTGGTTTATCCTTCAGTCAAGGTTTACTGTAAACCTGGTTTATCCTTCAGTCAAGTTGTTTATCCTTCAATAAAGGTTTACTGTAAACTGGTTTATCCTTCAGTCAAGGTTTACTGTAAACTGGTTTACCCTACAGTAAAGTGGTTTATCCTTCAATAAAGGTTTACTGTAAACTGGTTTATCCTTCAGTCAAGGTTTACTGTAAACTGGTTTATCCTTCAGTCAAGGTTTACTGTAAACCGGTTTACCCTACAGTAAAGGTTTACTGTAAACCGGTTTATCCTTCAGTCAAGGTTTACTGTAAACTGGTTTATCCTACAGTCAAGGGTTATTGTAAACTGGTTTATCCTTCAGTCAAGGTTTACTGTAAACTGGTTTATCCTACAGTAAAGGTTTACTGTAAACTGGTTTATCCTACAGTCAAGGTTTACTGTAAACTGGTTTATCCTTCAATAAAGGTTTACTGTAAACTGGTTTATCCTTCAATAAAGGTTTACTGTAAACTGGTTTATCCTACAGTCAAGCTTTACTGTAAACTGGTTTATCCTTCAGTCAAGGTTTACTGTAAACTGGTTTATCCTTCAATAAAGGTTTACTGTAAACTGGTTTATCCTACAGTCAAGGTTTACTGTAAACCAGTTTATCCTTCAGTGAAGGTTTACTGTAAACTGGTTTATCCTTCAATAAAGGTTTACTGTAAACTGGTTTAAACCTACAGTCAAGGTTTACTGTAAACTGGTTTATCCTTCAATAAAGGTTTACGGTAAACTGGTTTATCCTTCAATAAAGGTTTACTGTAAACTGGTTTATCCTTCAGTAAAGCTTTACTGTAAACTGGTTTATCCTTCAATAAAGGTTTACTGTAAACTGGTTTATCCTACAGTCAAGGTTTACTGTAAACTGGTTTATCCTTCAGTCAAGGTTTACTGTAAACTGGTTTATCCTACAGTCAAGGTTTACTGTAAACCGGTTTATCCTTCAGTAAAGGTTTACTGTAAACTGGTTTATCCTACAGTCAAGGTTTACTGTAAACCGGTTTATCCTTCAGTAAAGCTTTACTGTAAACTGGTTTACCCTACAGTCAAGGTTTACTGGAAACTGGTTTATCCTACAGTAAAGGTTTACTGTAAACTGGTTTATCCTTCAATAAAGGTTTACTGTAAACTGGTTTATCCTTCAATAAAGGTTTACTGTAAACTGGTTTATCCTACAGTCAAGGTTTACTGTAAACTGGTTTATCCTTCAATAAAGGTTTACTGTAAACTGGTTTATCCTTCAATAAAGGTTTACTGTAAACTGGTTTATCCTTCAGTAAAGCTTTACTGTAAACTGGTTTATCCTTCAATAAAGGTTTACTGTAAACTGGTTTATCCTACAGTCAAGGTTTACTGTAAACTGGTTTATACTTCAGTCAAGGTTTACTGTAAACTGGTTTATCCTACAGTCAAGGTTTACTGTAAACTGGTTTATCCTACAGTCAAGGTTTACTGTAAACTGGTTTATCCTTCAGTCAAGGTTTACTGTAAACTGGTTTATCCTTCAGTCAAGGTTTACTGTAAACTGGTTTACCCTACAGTAAAGTGGTTTATCCTTCAGTAAAGGTTTACTGTAAACTGGTTTATCCGTCAATAAAGGTTTACTGTAAACTCGTTTACCCTACAGTAAAGGTTTACTGTAAACTGGTTTATCCTCCAATAAAGGTTTACTGTAAACTCGTTTATCCTACAATAAAGGTTTACTGTAAACTGGTTTATCCTTCAGTAAAGGTTTACTGTAAACTGGTTTATCCTTCAATAAAGGTTTACTGTAAACTGGTTTATCCTACAGTCAAGGTTTACTGTAAACTGGTTTACCCTGCAGTAAAGGTTTACTGTAAACTGGTTTACCCTACAGTCAAGGTTTACTGTAAACTGGTTTATCCGTCAATAAAGGTTTACTGTAAACTGGTTTATCCTACAGTCAAGGTTTACTGTAAACTGGTTTATCCTACAGTAAAGGTTTACTGTAAACTGGTTTATCCTTCAGTAAAGCTTTACTGTAAACTGGTTTACCCTACAGTAAAGGTTTACTGTAAACTGGTTTACCCTTCAGTCAAGGTTTACTGTAAACTGGTTTATCCTTCAGTAAAGCTTTACTGTAAACTGGTTTATCCTTCAGTCAAGGTTTACTGTAAACTGGTTTACCCTACACTAAAGATTTACTGTAAACTGGTTCATCCTACAGTCAAGGTTTACTGTAAACCGGTTTATCCTTCAGTGAAGGTTTACTGTAAACTGGTTTATCCTTCAGTAAAGCTTTACGGTAAACTGGTTTATCCTTCAATAAAGGTTTACTGTAAACTGGTTTATCCTTCAATAAAGGTTTACTGTAAACTGGTTTATCCTTCAATAAAGGTTTACTGTAAACGGGTTTATCCTACAGTCAAGGTTTACTGTAAACTGGTTTATCCTTCAGTAAAGGTTTACTGTAAACTGGTTTATCCTTCAGTAAAGGTTTACTTTAAACTGGTTTATCCTTCAGTAAAGGTTTACTGTAAACTGGTTTATCCTTCAGTAAAGGTTTACTGTAAACTGGTTTATCCTTCAGTAAAGGTTTACTGTAAACTGGTTTATCCTACAGTAAAGGTTTACTGTAAACTGGTTTATCCTTCAATAAAGGCTTACTGTAAACTGGTTTATCCTTCAGTAAAGGTTTACTGTAAACTGGTTTACCCTATAGTAAACGTTTACGGTCATATACCAGAATCTGTAAACTGGTTTAAGTTGGTTCATCTTTCACCACACAGTGAAACTAAACATGTTAGTTTGTCATCTTGGTAAAAATGTTTGTAGTTCTGATCTCGGCCTCATTTCAGTCATTCCATTCTACAGGTAGGACACTTCCACGGACTGTATTTCTTTGAGACCGGGGTGATGGAGATGGTTTCTTCCAACACTGTAATGACATGATGCTCCATCAAAACCAGCACTCGGAACAAACTGATCTGCATTGTAAACACGAGATACTATTTCACCTAACTGGCAGATTTCTTCATTTATTATTCTACGACGATAACAAAGTAGGACACAGGGCGTCCGGGTAGTGTGGAGGTCTACTCCTTTGCCTACCAACATGGGGATCGCCGGTCCGAATCCCCGTGTTACCTCCGGCTTGATTGGTTGTTCTACAGACACAATTGGCCGTGTCTGCGGGTGGGGAGCCGGATGTGGGTATGTGTCCTGGTCGCTGCACTAGCGCCTCCTCTGGTCGATCGGGGCGCCTGTTGGGGGGGGGGGGAATAGTGTGATCCTCCCATGCGCTACGTCCCCCTGGTGAAACTCCTCACTGTCAGGTGAAAATAAGCGGCTGGTGACTCCACATGTATGGGAGGAGGCATGTGGTAGTCTGCAGCCCTCCCCGGCTCGGCAGAGGGGGTGGAGCAACGACCGGATCATCTCGGATGAGTGGGGTAATTGGCCGGATACACTTGGGGAAAAAGGGGGGGGGGGATCACCATCCATCCATCATCCAAACTGCTTCTCCTGCTCTCAGGGTCGCAGGGATGCTGCAGCCTATCTTAGCAGTCACTGGGCGGCAGGCGGGGAGACACCCTGGACAGACCACCAGGGCATCACAGGGCTGGACTCACCTCACAGTCAGACCTAGAAGACTGGGCGCTGGCTCGTCAGTGTGGTTCATCACATTAAAGACTTTTATTCTGTGAAAAGCAAGAATGTGAGACTCCATACCAGAAAAGAATAGATCCAAAGCAGGTTCATTTGGATTTATGCCCTCCCCCCCTCCCCCCCTCGCTCTCTCTCTCTCTAATACTAAATAATGGAGGCTGACTGTGAGAGGTCATGGGTTCAAATCCCAGACAAGCCCTAATGCTGTTCCTATCAGACACAAAGCGAACACGTTAATTGATGTCGTCGTAATTTCCAGCACAGAAAGAGGATCTAGACCAGTGGGTCTCCGTCTGGTCCTCAGGGACCCCCTTAGTGCTGGTTTTCTGTTCTACCAGGTGGCTAATTTACATATTACATTGAAGCATTTAGCAGACGCTTTTATCCAGACTGCCTTACGAGAGAGTCAAACATGAGCAGATAAATTCAAATCTCACCAGCTGGCAATGCTATCATAGTAGTACTATGTGAGGTAGTAGTGGTGTATTTGTTACATAGTAACCATAACACAGAAGAACTATATGAAGTAGTATTGGTAGCAGTGTATCTGCTACATACTAATCATATCATAGCACTACTATATACTGTAAGTAATCATAGTACATCTGCTACATAGTAATCATATAGTACCACTACATTAGGTAGTAGTAGTGTATTTGCTACGTAGTAACCATAACATAGTGAAACTATATGAAGCAGTATTGATAGTAGTGGATTTGCTACATAGTAATCCTATCATAAGTAATCGTAGTATATCTGCTACATAGTAATCATGTCACAGTACTTCTA